>NC_057809.1:468823933-469047087 GCF_018294505.1 Triticum aestivum
GGTTGATGAATTGCTATGATTGATTTAATTTTCTTGTGGTTATATTGTTGTCCTTTGGTGCCTATCATATGATTGCACGCGTGGATCACACCCTAGGGTTAGTTGTATGTTGATAGGACTATGTATTGGAGGGCATGAGTGACAGAAGCTTCAACCTAGCATAGAAATTGATGCATACGAGATTGAAGGGGGGCCGATATATCTTAATGCTATGGTTGGGTTTTACCTTAATGAATGTTAGTATTTGCGGGCGCTTGCTAATAGTTCCAATCATAAGTGCATAGAATTCCAAGTCAGGGATGACATGCTAGCAGTGGCCTCTCCCACATAATACTTGCTATCGGTCTAGTAAAGTAGTCAATTGCTTAGGGCCAATTTCGCAACTCCTACCACCACTTTTCCACACTCGCTATATTTACTTTATTGTTTCTTAATCTAAACAGCCCCTACTTTTTATTTACATAATCTTTATTATCTTGCAAACCTATCCAACAACACCTACAAAGTACTTCTAGCTTCATACTTGTTTTAGGTAAAGCGAACGTTAAGTGTGCGTAGAGTTGTATCGGTGGTCGATAGAACTTGAGGGAATATTTGGTCTACCTTTAGCTCCTCATTGGGTTCGACACTCTTACTTATCGAAAACTGTTGCGATCCCCTATACTTGTGGGTTATCAAGACCTTTTTCTGGCACCGTTGCCGGGGAGCAATAGCGTGGGGTGAATATTATCGTGTGTGCTTGTTTTCTTTCTCACTAAGTAATTTTTATTTGCTGTTCTTAGTTGTTTCCTATCTTTAATTATGGGTAGGAAACGCAAAATACCAAAAAAAAATAGTTGTACCTACTGAACCAATGGTTGAAGAACCAATCAAAATCTATCACACTGCTGAAGCTTATTACTTGGATCATCTTCGATCCCTATGTGCTCGTGCTGAAACCCCAACTAGCTTAGTTGAGGGAAAATCTTTAGATGAGCATGCTTGTTATGTGCGACACCGTATATCTCAAAAAGGGAAACTTTTACAGCATCAAATTAATACTATGCAATGCTATGCTTGGAATTTATGCTATTATTATGATTTTACTTGTTGTCCTGGAAACCCTAAGAAACACCTTCCCTACCAATGTGAGTTTAGTGATAATGGAATCGTATCTTCGTATGCTAAAGGTGCTTATAGTTACTATGGTGTTCAACAAATTGAAGAATTTGTTGCTTTTAAGGGTGCTTTTGAAATTGCTTCTTTGATTGAAAAGTATGATGCTACTCTTTACAAATCTGAAAAATTTGCCATACTTGAATATTGTTATGAGAATTATGCTTCTAATGCCTATGTTAAACAATATATTGAGGAGTACTCCGCTGCCCAAGAAGAAACTAATATTTTGCAGGAGTCTATGGAAGAAGAAATTGATGAAACTGTGAGCTCATTGGATGAAAAAGATGACGAGGAGAGCGAAGAACAAAAGGAGGAAGAGCGGATTAGCTACCCGTGCCCACCTTCTAATGAGAGTAACTCTTCAACTCATACATTGTTTAATTTCCCTTCGTGCTTACCGGAGGATGATTGCTATGATGATTGTTATGATCCCGTTGATTCTTTGAAATATCCTTTTTTGATGATGTTTGCTATGCTTGTGGCCAAGATGCCAATATGAATTATGCTTACGGAGATGAACTTGCTATAGTTCCTTATGTTAAACATGAAATTGTTGCTATTGCACCCACGCATGATAGTCCTATTATCCTTTTGAATTCTCCCAACTACACTATATCGGAGAAGTTTGCACTTATTAAGGATTATATTGATGGGTTGCCTTTTACCGTTGCACATGATGATTTTGATAGATATAATATGCATGTGCTTGCTGCTCCTACTTGCAATTATTATGAGAGAGGAACTATATCTCCACCTCTCTATGTTTCCAATACGATAAAATTGCAAGAAACTGTTTATACTCTGCATTGGCCTTTACTAGGTGTGCATGGATTGTTCTTTTATGACATGCCGATGCATAGGAAGAGAGTTAGACTTCGTCATTACATGATATTTGTTACCTTGTTCTCACCACTAAATTACAAATCATTGTTGATTCAAATTGGCTTTGATATACCTTGGGATCCGGGTGGATTCACTACTTGAGCACTACATGCCTAGCTTAATGGCTTTAAAGAAAGCGCTGCCAGGGAGACAACCCAGAAGTTTTAGAGAGTCATTTATTTCTGTTGAGTGCTTTCATATAGTTTAAAAATAACAAAAATAAAGAGGGGAACCCAAAACTTTTTCAAAAAGAAAAGCGAAAGTGAGAAAGACGAGCATTGTTGGAGTGGGAGCTAGCCTTGAACTTTGTTCATGCTCACAGAAACTTTGTGAATCTTGATTACAGAAACTTTTCAACAAAAATAATTACCCCCTTGTACAATTCCATTGTATTATAAAAATAATGTGCCAAGGTTTGCCTTTAGGATGGTTACAATGCTTGTTGGTTTGTGCGGTGCAGGACAGAAACTTTGGCTGTAGTGCATGATTTTTAATTTTTTACTGGAACGTCAAATGGTTCTAATTCTTTTTGCACTGTTTTTCTGTACAAATTGTTTATTTTTCCTAATTTTCGCAGAAGTTTTCAACTATCATAAGTATGGTGAATGTTCAGATTGCTACAGACTGTTCTGCTTTAGACAGATTCTGTTTTTGATGCATAGTTTGCTTGTTTTGATGAAACTATCAATTCATATCAGTGGATTAAGCCATGAAAAAGTTATATTACAGTAGACACAATGCAAAAACAAAATATGAATTGGTTTGCAACAGTACTTAAAGTAGTGATTTGCTTTATTATACTAACGGATCTTATCGAGTTTTCTGTTGAAGTTTTGTGTGGATGAAAGTGTTCGATGATTGAGAAGGTCTCGATGTGAGAAGAAGGAAGAGAGGCAAGAGCTCAAGCTTGGGGATGCCCGAGGCACCCCAAGTAAATATTCAAGGAGACTCAAGCATCTAAGCTTGGGGATGCTGGGGAGGCATCCCCTCTTTCTTCAACAAATATCGGTATGTTTTCGGATTCGTTTCGTTCATGCGATATGTGCAAGTCTTGGAGAGTCTTTTGCATTTAGTTTTCATTTTTATTTTATGCACCATGCTGGTATGAGATAGTCCTTGGTTGATTTATATAATTCCCTTTGCACTTCACTTATATCTTTTGAGTATGGCTTTATAGAATGCTTCATGTGCTTCACTTATATCATTTGAAGTTTGGATTGCCTGTTTCTCTTTACATAGACAACCGCCATTTGTAGAATGCTCTTTTGCTTCACTTATATTTGTTAGAGCGTGGGCACATCTTTTGTAGAAAGAATTAAACTCTCTTGCTTCACTTATATCTGTTTAGAGAGATAACAGGAATTGGTCATTCACATGGTTAGTCATAAAATCCTACATAAAACTTGTAGATCACTGAATATGATATGTTTGATTCCTTGCAATAGTTTTGGGATATAAAGATGGTGATATTAGAATCATGCTAGTGGGTAGTTGTGGATTGTAGAAATACTTGTGTTGAGGTTTGTGATTCCCGTAGCATGCACGTATGGTGAACCGTTATGTAACGAAGTCGGAGCATGATTTATTTATTGATTGTCTTCCTTATGAGTGGCGGTCGGGGATGAGCGATGGTCTTTTCCTACCAATCTATCCCCCTAGGAGCATGCGCGTAGTAGTTTGTTTCGATGACTAATAGATTTTTGCAATAAGTATGCGATTTCTTTATGACTATTGTTGAGTCCATGGATTATACGCACTCTCACCCTTCCACCATTGCTAGCCTCTCTAGTACTGCGCAACTTTCGCCGGTACCATAAACCCACCATATACCTTCCTCAAAACAGCCACCATACCTACCTATCATGGCATTTCCATAGCCATTCCGAGATATATTGCCATGCAACTTTCATCATCATCATATACATGACTTGAGCATTCATTGTCATATTGCTTTGCATGATCGTAAGATAGCTAGCATGATGTTTTCATGGCTTGTCCGTTTTTTGATGTCATTGCTACGCTAGATCATTGCACATCCCGGTACATCGCCGGAGGCATTCATATAGAGTCATATCTTTGTTCTAGATATCGAGTTGTAATATTGAGTTGTAAGTAAATAAAAGTGTGATGATCATCATTATTAGAACATTGTCCCATGTGAGGTTATCGAAATAAAAGTGGCCAAAGAAGCCCCAAAAAAAGAGAGAGAGGCCAAAGAAGCCTACAAAAAAAGAAAAAAAAAGAAAAAAAACAAAAAAATGAGAGAAAAAGAGAGAAGGGGAAATGTTACTATCCTTTTACCACACTTGTGCTTCAAAGTAGCACCATGTTCTTCACATAGAGAGTCTCTTGAGTTATCACTTTCATATACTAGTGGGAATTTTCATTATAGAGCTTGGCTTGTATATTCCAACGATGGGCTTCTTCAAATGCCCTAGGTCTTCATGAGCAAGCAAGTTGGATGCACACCCACTTAGTTTCAGTTTGAGCTTTCATATACTTATAGCTCTAGTGCATCCGTTGCATGGCAATCCCTACTCACTCACATTGATAGCTATTTATGGGCATCTCCATAGCCCGTTGATACGCCTAGTTGATGTGAGACTATCTTCTCCTTTTTATCTTCTCCACCATCATATTCTATTCCACTTATAGTGTTATGTCCATGGCTCGCGCTCATGTATTGCGTGAAAGTTGAAAAGGTTTGAGAACGTCAAAATTATGAAACAATTGCTTGGCTTGTCATCAGGGTTGTGCATGATGTGAGTATTTTGTGTGGTGAAGATGGAGCATAGCCAGACTATATGATTTTGTAGGGATAACTTTCTTTGGCCTTGTTATTTTGAAAAGACATGATTGCTTTATTAGTGGGCTTGAAGTATTATTGTTTTTATGTCAAATGATAGACTATTGCTTTGAATCACTCGTTTCTTAATATTCATGCCATGATTAGACATATGATCAAGATTATGCTAGGTAGCATTCCACATCAAAAATTATCTTTTTTATCATTTACCTACTCGAGGACGAGCAGGAATTAAGCTTGGGGATGCTGATACGTCTCCGTCGTATCTATAATTTTTGATTGTTCCATGCCAATATTATTGAACTTTCATATACTTTTGGCAACATTTTATACTATTTTTGGGACTAACATATTGATCCAGTGCCCAGTGCCAGTTCCTGTCTGTTGCATGTTTTTGGTTTCGTAGAATATCCATATCAAACGGAGTCCAAACGGGATAAAAACGGATGGAGCTTATTTTTGGAAAATATGGAAAATTCGGAAGGAAAATCAACGCGAACTAGTGCCCGAGGTGGTCACGAGGCAGGGGGGCGCCCCCCCATTAGGGCGCGCCCCTACCCTCGTGAGCCCACCGTAAGGCAGTTAACGCTCTTCTTTTGCCGCAAGAAAGCTAATATTCGGAAAAAAATCACAGCGAAGGTTTCAGGCCAATCGGAGTTACGGATCTCCATATATATACGAAAGGGTGAAACAGAGCCAGAACAGAACGCGGAAACAGAGAGAGACAGAGAGACAGATCCAATCTCGGAGGGGCTCTCACCCCTCCCGTGCCATGGAAGCCATGGACCAGAGGGGAAACCCTTCTCCCATCTAGGGAGGAGGTCAAGGAAGAAGAAGAAGGAGTGGGGCTCTCTCCCCCTCGCTTCCGGTGGCACCGAAGTGCCACCGGGGGCCATCATCATCACCGCGATCTACACCAACACCTCCGCCATCTTCACCAACATCTCCATCACCTTCCCCCCTCTATCTACAGTGGTCCACTCTCCCGATGTACCCTCTACTTGAACATGGTGCTTTATGCTTCATATTATTATCCAATGATGTGTTGCCATCCTATGATGTCTGGGTAGATTTTCGTTGTCCTATCGGTGGTTGATGAATTGCTATGATTGATTTAATTTTCTTGTGGTTATGTTGTTGTCCTTTGGTGCCCATCATATGATTGCGCGCATGGATCACACCCTAGGGTTAGTTGTATGTTGATAGGAATATTTATTGGAGGGCATGAGTGACAGAAGCTTCAACCTAGCATAGAAATTGATGCATACGGGATTGAAGGGGGACCGATATATCTTAATGCTATGGTTGGGATTTACCTTAATGAACGTCAGTATTTGCGGACGCTTGCTAATAGTTTCAATCATAAGTGCATAGAATTCCAAGTCAGGGATGACATGCTAGCAGTGGCCTCTCCCACATAATACTTGATATCAGTCTAGTAAAGTAGTCAATTGCTTCGGGGCAATTTCGCAACCCCTACCACCACTTTTCCACACTCTCTATATTTACTTTATTGTTTATTAATCTAAACAGCCCCTACTTTTTACTTACGTAATCTTTATTATCTTGCAAACCTATCCAACAACACCTACAAAGTACTTCTAGCTTCATACTTGTTTTAGGTAAAGCGAATGTTAAGTGTGCGTAGAGTTGTATCGGTGGTCGATAGAACTTAAGGGAATATTTGTTCTACCTTTAGCTCCTCGTTGGTTTCGACACTCTTACTTATCGAAAATTGTTGCGATCCCCTATACTTGTGGGTTATCAATAGGCGTACTAACTGGTGGAGTTGGGGTTCGTCATGATAGTACTGGCCCTTTGGGCACTGGAGCTGCCTTACTAACTGCTCTTGTTTGGGAGCTCTATGGTGGAGATGGTGCTGTGTCAATAGGAACCGGGTTACTATCGGCTGGGTTGGGGTTAGATTGGGTGAAGCTGGTTCTCTGTCCATCGTAGTAGGGGTACAATCTGCGAGAGTTTGGGTTATGTGTGGTAGGGCTGGTTCTTGTGCATGTACAACCGGGGTGCTATCTCCACCAAGAGGTAGCACTGTTTTATTTGAAGACCGTGTTTTAGTACGCTAGATACTGGCATCACCCGCTCCAATTGAAATGGCTGATAAACAGGTCATGAAATAGATAGTGTGGAAAAAAGAGGTCATGAAATAGTTGACATGTATATTGTTTAACTAAAACGGATAGCATGACATAATTAAACATATATGATGTCTATCTAAACTGGATAGTATAGCATAACATAATTCAAAGATATGATGAATAACTAAATAGGATTGCATGACATAATTCACCTACATGTTACCTAAGTAATCAGGATCGCATCATTTAATTCACATATGTGATTTATATGCTAAACTGAGGGCATTCGATATGATGTGTGAACTAAGAACATGGTGTTGAATATTGTGTATATGATGTCTAAACTATGCAATGCAAGACACAGTATGCATGATATGAGCAGTATAATGTTGGAAATATGCCCTAGAGGCAATAATAAAAGTGTTATTATTATATTTATTTGTTCATGATAATAGTCTTTTATTCATGCTATAACTGTATTATCCGGAAATCGTAATACACGTGTGAATACATAGACCACAATATGTCCCTAGTGAGCCTCTAGTTGACTAGCTCGTTGTGATCAACAGATAGTCATGGTTTCCTGGCTATGGACATTGGATGTCGTTGATAACGGGATCACATCATTAGGAGAATGATGTGATGGACAAGACCCAATCCTAAGCATAGCACAAAGATCGTGTAGTTCGTTTGCTAGAGCTTTGCCAATGTCAAGTATCTCTTCCTTTGACCATGAGAGCGTGTAACTCCTGGATAACGTAGGAGTGCTTTGGGTGTATCAAATGTCACAACGTAACTGGGTGACTATAAAGGTGCACTACAGGTATCTCCGAAAGTATCTATTGTTTTATGCGGATCGAGACTGGGATTTGTCACTCCGTGTAAACGGAGAGGTATCTCTGGGCCCACTCGGTAGGACATCATCATATGCGCAATGTGACCAAGGAGTTGATCACGGGATGATGTGTTACGGAACGAGTAAAGTGACTTGCCGGTAACGAGATTGAACAAGGTATTGGATACCGACGATCGAGTCTCGGGCAAGTAACATACCGATAGACAAAGGGAATTGAATACGGGATTGATTAAGTCCTTGACATCGTGGTTCATCCGATGAGATCATCGTGGAACATGTGGGAGCCATCATGGGTATCCAGATCCCGCTGTTGGTTATTGACCGGAGAACGTCTCGGTCATGTCTACATGTCTCCCGAACCCGTAGGGTCTACACACTTAAGGTTCGGTGACGCTAGGGTTATAAAGGAAGCTTGTATGTGGTTACCGAATGTTGTTCGGAGTCCCGGATGAGATCCCGGACGTCACGAGGAGTTCCGGAATGGTCCGGAGGTAAAGATTTATATATGGGAAGTCCTGTTTTGGTCACCGGAAAAGTTTCGGGCGATATCGGTAATGTACCGGGACCACCGGGAGGGTCCCGGGGGTCCACCAAGTGGGGCCACCTGCCCCAGAAGGTTGCGTGGGCCAAGTGTGGGAGGGGACCAGCCCCTAGGAGGGCTGGTGCGCCCCCCACAAGGGGGCCAAGGCGCAAGGGAGAGTGGGAGGGGGCAAACCCTAGTCCAGATGGGCCTTAAGGCCCACCTAGTGGGCGCCTCCCCTCTCTCCCCCTCTTGGCCGCCTCCCCAAGTCCCATCTAGGGCTGGCCGCACCCCTTGGGGTGGGAAACCCTAAAGGGGGCGCAGCCCCCTTCTCCCCTATATAAATAGAGGCCTGGGGCTGCCCATAACACATGAGAACTTCTCCTCTCGTTGGTGCAGCCCTGCCTCTCCTCCTCCTCCTCTCCCATGGTGCTTGGCGAAGCCCTGCTGGATTGCCACGCTCCTCCATCACCACCACGCCGTTGTGCTGCTGTTGGATGGAGTCTTCCTCAACCTCTCCCTCTCTCCTTGCTGGATCAAGGCGTGGGAGACGTCACCGGGCTGTACGTGTGTTGAACGCGGAGGTGCCGTGCGTTCGGCACTTGATCATCGGTGATTTGAATCACGACGAGTACGACTCCATCAACCCCGTTCACTTGAACGCTTCCGCTTAGCGATCTACAAGGGTATGTAGATGCACTCTCCTTCCCCTCGTTGCTGGTTTCTCCATAGATAGATCTTGGTGACACGTAGGAAAATTTTGAATTTCTGCTACGTTCCCCAACAGTGGCATCATGAGCTAGGTCTATTGCGTAGATTCTTTGCACGAGTAGAACACAAAGTAGTTGTGGGCGTTGATGTTGTTCAATATGCTTACCGTTACTAGTCCAATCTTGTTTCGACGGTATTGTGGGATGAAGCGGCCCGGACCGACCTTACACGTACTCTTACGTGAGACAGGTTCCACCGATTGACATGCACTTGGTGCATAAGGTGGCTAGCGGGTGCCAGTCTCTCCCACTTTAGTCGGAACGGATTCGATGAAAAGGGTCCTTATGAAGGGTAAATAGCAATTGGCATATCACGTTGTGGTTTTGCGTAGGTAAGAAACGTTCTTGCTAGAAACCCATAGCAGCCACGTAAAACATGCAAACAACAATTAGAGGACGTCTAACTTGTTTTTGCAGGGTATGCTATGTGATGTGATATGGCCAAGAAGAATGTGATGAATGATATGTGATGTATGAGATTGATCATGTTCTTGTAATAGGAATCACAACTTGCATGTCGATGAGTATGACAACCGGCAGGAGCCATAGGAGTTGTCTTTATTTTTTGTATGACCTGCGTGTCATTGAAGAACGCCATGTAACTTACTTTACTTTATTGCTAAACGCGTTAGTCATAGAAGTAGAAGTAGTCGTTGGCGTGACAACTTCATGAAGACACGATGATGGAGATCATGGTGTCATGCCGGTGACAAGATGATCATGGAGCCCCGAAGATGGAGATCAATGGAGCTATATGATATTGGCCATATCATGTCACAACTATATAATTGCATGTGATGTTTATTATGTTTATGCATCTTGTTTACTTAGGACGACGGTAGTAAATAAGATGATCCCTTACAAAATTTCAAGAAGTGTTCTCCCCTAACTGTGCACCGTTGCTACAGTTCGTCGCTTCTAAGCACCACGTGATGATCGGGTGTGATGGATTCTTACGTTCACATACAACGGGTGTAAGACAGTTTTACACAGCGAAAACACTTAGGGTTAACTTGACGAGCCTAGCATGTGCAGACATGGCCTCGGAACACGGAGACCGAAAGGTCGAGCATGAGTCGTATAGTAGATACGATCAACATGAAGATGTTCACCGATGATGACTAGTCCGTCTCACGTGATGATCGGACACGGCCTAGTTGACTCGGATCATGTGATCACTTAGATGACCAGAGGGATGTCTATCTAAGTGGGAGTTCATAAGATGAACTTAATTATCCTGAACATAGTCAAAAGGATTTTGCAAATCATGTCGTAGCTCGCGCTTTAATTCCACTGTTTAGATATGTTCCTAGAGAAAATATAGTTGAAAGTTGAAAGTAGCGATTATGCGGACAGTAGATAGCTTATGTCCTTAATGCACTGCTCAGTGTGTTGAACCTCGAACGTTGTCTGTGGATGTTGCGAACATCTGACATACACGTTTTGATAACTACGTGATAGTTCAGTTAAATGGTTTAGAATTGAGGCACCAAAGATGTTTTTGAAACATCGCGAAACATATGAGATGTTTTGAAGGGCTGAAATTGGGATTTCAGGCTCGTGCCCATGTCAAGAGGTATAAGACCTCCGACGATTTTCTTAGCCTGCAAACTAAGGGAGAAAAGCTCAATCGTTGAGCTTGTGCTCATATTGTCTGAGTGCAACAATCACTTGAATCGAGTGGGAGTTGATCTTCCAGATGAGATAGTGATGTTTCCCCAAAGTCATTGCCACCAAGCTGCTAGAGCTTCGTGATGAACTATAACATATCAAGGATAGAGATGATGATCCTTGAGGTATTCGCGTTGTTTGACATCGCGAAAGTAGAAATCAAGAAGGAGCATCAATTGTTGATGGTTGATGAAACCACTAGTTTCAAGAAGGGCAAGGGAAAGAAGGGATACTTCATGAAACGGCAAATCAGCTGCTGCACCAATGAAGAAACCCGAGGTTGAACCCAAACCCGAGACTAAGTGCTTCTGTAATAAGGGGAACAACCACTGGAGCAGGATTACCCTAGATACTTGGTAGATGAGAAGGCTGGCAAGGTCGATAGAAGTATATTGGATATACATTATGTTAATGTGTACTTTACTAGTACTCCTAGTAGCACCAGGGTATTAGATACCGGTTCGGTTGCTAAGTGTTAGTAACTCGAAATAAAAGCTACGGAATGAAACGGAGACTAGCTAAAGGTGAGCTGACAATATGTGTTGGAAGTGTTTCCAAGTTTGATGTGATCTAACATCGCACACTCCCTCTACCATCAAGATTAGTATTAAACCTGAATAAGTGCTCTTGCACCTAAAGGAATGGTTTATTGAATCTTGATCGTAGGGATACACATTTTCATGCCAAAAGATATAAGATAGTAATGATAGTACTACTTACTTGTGGCGCTGCCATGTAAGTCATAATGGTATAAAATGCATGAAGAAGCTCCATGTTGATGGATCTTTGGACTCACTCATTTTTGAAAAGTTTGAGACATGCGAACCATGTCTATTGGTGTATATGCATGAAGAAACTCCATGCAAATGGACCGTTTGAACTCACTTGATTTTGAATCACTTGAGACATGCAAATCATACCACATGGCAAGATGACTGAAAAGCCTCGGTTTCAGTAAAATGGAACAAGATAGCAACTTGTTGGAAGTAACACATTTTGATGTGTCCAATCCAATGAGTGCTGAGGCATGCAGTGAATATCGTTATGTTCTTACTTCACAGATGATTCGAGTAGATGTTGAGAATATTTACTTGATGAAACACAAGTCTGAATTATTGAATGGTTCAAGTAATTTCAGAGTGAAGTAGAAGATCATTGTGACAAGAGGATAAAATGTCTATGATATGATCATAGAGATGAATATCTGAGTTACGAGTTTTGGCACACAATTAAGACATTGTGGAAATTGTTTCGCAATTAATACCGCCTGGAACACCATAGTGTGATGGTGTGTCCGAACATCATAGTTGCACCCTATTGGATATGGTGCGTACCATGATGTCTCTTATCGAATTACCACTATTGTTCATGGGTTAGGCATTAGAGACAACCACATTCACTTTAAATAGGGCACCACGTAATTCCGTTGAGACGACACCGTTTGGAGAAACCTAAGTTGTCGTTTCTTAAAGGTTTGGGGCTGTGACGCTTATGTGAAAAAGTTTCAGGATTGATAAGCTCGAACCCAAAGCGGATAAAATACATCTTCATAGGACACCCAAAACAGTTGGGTATACCTCCTAATTCAGATCCGAAAGCAATATGAATTGTTTCTAGAATCGGGTCCTTTCTCGAGGAAAGGTTTCTCTCGAAAGAGTTGAGTGGGAGGATGGTGGAGACTTGATGAGGTTATTGAACCATCACTTCAACCAGTGTGTAGCAGGGCACAGGAAGTTGTTCCCGTGGCACCTACACCAATTGAAGTGGAAGCTTATGATATTGATCATGAAGTTTCAGATAAAATCACTGCCGTACCTCGTAGGGTGACAAGGATACGTACTACTTCAGAGTGGTACGGTAATCCTGTCTTGGAAGTCATGTTGCTAGACAACAATGAACCTACGAGCTATGGAGAAGCGATGGTGGGCCCGGATTCCGATAAATGGCTTGAGGCCATAAAATCCGAGAGAGGATCCATGTATGAAAACAAAGTGTAGACTTTGGCAGAACTCCTTGATGGTCGTAAGGCTGTTAGGTACATATGGATTTTAAAAGGAAGGCGGACGATAATGGTAAATGTCACCATTAAGAAAGCTCAACTTGTCGTTAAGATGTTTTCTGACAAGTTCAAGGAGTTGACTACGGTGAGACTTTCTCACTCGTAGCGATGCTAAGAGTCTGTTGGAATTATATTAGCGATTACTGCATTATTTATGAAATCTTGCAGATAGGATGTCAAAACATTGTTTCCTCGACGATTTTCTTGAGGAAAGGTTGTATGTGATACAACCGGAAGGTTTTGTCAATCCCGAAAGATGCTAATAAGTATGCAAAACTCCAGCAATCCTTCTAAGGACTGGAGTGAGCATCTCGGAGTTGGAATGTATGCTTTGATGATGATCAAAGATTTTGGTATATACAAAGTTTATGAGAAACTTGTATCTCCAAAGAAGTGAGTGGGAGCACTATAGAATTTCTGATGAGTATATGTTGTTGACATATTGATGAGCAGAAATGAATTTCTGGAAAGCCTGGATTAAGCTACTTGAGCATTAAGCATCAAGATCTATAAGGATAGATCAAAACGCTTAATGGTACTTTCAAATGAGCACATACCTTGACATGATCTTGAAGGTATTCAAGATGGATCAGTCAAAGAAGAAGTTCTTGCCTGAGTTGTAAGGTACGAAGTTAAGACTTAAAGCTCGACCACGGCAGAATAGAGAGAAAGGACGAAGGTCGTCCCCTATGCTTAAGACGTAGGCTCTTCAGTATGCTATGCTGTGTACCGCACCTGAAGTGTGCCTTGCCATGAGTCGGTCAAGGGGTACAAGAGTGATCCAAGAATGGCTCACAGGACAGCGGTCAAAGTTATCCTTAGTAACTAGTGGACTAAGGAATTTTCTCGATTATTGAGGTGGTAAAAGAGTTCGTCGTAAAGGGTTATGTCGATGCAAGCTTGACACCTATCCGGATAGCTCTGAGTAGAGAGACCGGATACATATAATGGAGCAACAATTTAGAATAGCTCCAAGTGGAACAGTTATTTGGAATGGCTCCAAATAAAACGTGGTAGCTACATCTAGGAGATGACATAGAGATTTGTAAAGCACACACGGATCTGAAAGGTTCAGACCCGTTGACTAAAACCTCTCTCACAAGCAACATGATCAAACATAAAACTCATTGAGTGTTAATCACATAGTGATGTGAACTAGACTACTGACTCTAGTAAACTCTTGGGTATTAGTCACATGGCGATGTGACCTGTGAGTGTTAATCACATGGCGATGTGAACTAGATTATTGACTCTAGTGCAAGTGGGAGACTGTTGGAAATATGCCCTAGAGGCAATAATAAAAGTGTTATTATTATATTTCTTTGTTCATGATAATAGTCTTTTATTCATGCTATAACTGTATTATCCGGAAATCGTAATACACGTGTGAATACATAGACCACAATATGTCCCTAGTGAGCCTCTAGTTGACTAGCTCGTTGTGATCAACAGATAGTCATGGTTTCCTGGCTATGGACATTGGATGTCGTTGATAACGGGATCACATCATTAGGAGAATGATGTGATGGACAAGACCCAATCCTAAGCATAGCACAAAGATCGTGTAGTTCGTTTGCTAGAGCTTTGCCAATGTCAAGTATCTCTTCCTTTGACCATGAGAGCGTGTAACTCCTGGATACCGTAGGAGTGCTTTGGGTGTATCAAACGTCACAACGTAACTGGGTGACTATAAAGGTGCACTACAGGTATCTCCGAAAGTATCTATTGTTTTATGCGGATCGAGACTGGGATTTGTCACTCCGTGTAAACGGAGAGGTATCTCTGGGCCCACTCGGTAGGACATCATCATATGCGCAATGTGACCAAGGAGTTGATCACGGGATGATGTGTTACGGAACGAGTAAAGTGACTTGCCGGTAACGAGATTGAACAAGGTATTGGATACCGACGATCGAGTCTCGGGCAAGTAACATACCGATAGACAAAGGGAATTGAATACGGGATTGATTAAGTCCTTGACATCGTGGTTCATCCGATGAGATCATCGTGGAACATGTGGGAGCCATCATGGGTATCCAGATCCCGCTGTTGGTTATTGACCGGAGAACGTCTCGGTCATGTCTACATGTCTCCCGAACCCGTAGGGTCTACACACTTAAGGTTCGGTGATGCTAGGGTTATAAAGGAAGCTTGTATGTGGTTACCGAATGTTGTTCGGAGTCCCGGATGAGATCCCGGACGTCACGAGGAGTTCCGGAATGGTCCGGAGGTAAAGATTTATATATGGGAAGTCCTGTTTTGGTCACCGGAAAAGTTTCGGGCGATATCGGTAATGTACCGGGACCACCGGGAGGGTCCCGGGGGTCCACCAAGTGGGGCCACCTGCCCCAGAAGGTTGCGTGGGCCAAGTGTGGGAGGGGACCAGCCCCTAGGAGGGCTGGTGCGCCCCCCACAAGGGGGCCAAGGCGCAAGGGAGAGTGGGAGGGGGCAAACCCTAGTCCAGATGGGCCTTAAGGCCCACCTAGTGGGCGCCTCCCCTCTCTCCCCCTCTTGGCCGCCTCCCCAAGTCCCATCTAGGGCTGGCCGCACCCCTTGGGGTGGGAAACCCTAAAGGGGGCGCAGCCCCCTTCTCCCCTATATAAATAGAGGCCTGGGGCTGCCCATAACACATGAGAACTTCTCCTCTCGTTGGTGCAGCCCTGCCTCTCCTCCTCCTCCTCTCCCTTGGTGCTTGGCGAAGCCCTGCTGGATTGCCACGCTCCTCCATCACCACCACGCCGTTGTGCTGCTGTTGGATGGAGTCTTCCTCAACCTCTCCCTCTCTCCTTGCTGGATCAAGGCGTGGGAGACGTCACCGGGCTGTACGTGTGTTGAACGCGGAGGTGCCGTGCGTTCGGCACTTGATCATCGGTGATTTGAATCACGACGAGTACGACTCCATCAACCCCGTTCACTTGAACGCTTCCGCTTAGCGGTCTACAAGTGTATGTAGATGCACTCTCCTTCCCCTCGTTGCTGGTTTCTCCATAGATAGATCTTGGTGACACGTAGGAAAATTTTGAATTTCTGCTACGTTCCCCAACATATAACCGTGCCAAGTTAGAGCATACACCTTAGTGGGGGAATAGGATTGGTCATCTGTCTCTGAATCCATCTCTGAGGAGCTATCGGGACCCAACAAGAGATCTGCTTCGACAGGTAGCACTGTCTGCTCTGAAGGCCTTGTTTTCACTCCAGATTTTTCCATCTCCCACCCAAATGGCTAATTCACAGGAAGAGTAGTTTAATGTACAAACATTGTCGACAAATGGAAATGTAATGAAGAAAAGGATGGGCAAGATATCATTCAAATATATGATGCCTGGTTAAACAGGATGGCATTGCACATTTCACATATATTATGGCTGGCTAAAAGACATGAGACTGCATAATTCCCATATATGATATAGAAACTAAACAGGTGGCATTACAGAACATGTCTAAACTAAGCAGATGACATATATGATGTCAAAAGTAGGCACCGCAAGGCAACATATGCATGATATGACTAACATCATCATGCCAAGGTAGAGCAAACACCTTGGGGGTAAATAGGAGTGGTCAGCAGCGTCCGAATCTGCCTCAAAACAGATATCTTCCTCTGGATTACAATCTGGAGAGGGGTGGGGAGGGTTTGCCATTGAACCCACCATGGAGCGATGTCTGCATGACATTGTATTGCCGCGCAAAACTCTTCTCTTTTTCTCTACATGTTCAGCATGACTGTGTACAATATCTGACATGCATACGAAAAAAATATGGTGAGATTATGTAAGGAGAGCATGCAGAAATTTAGAGTGATGGTAACAACCAGTGGATCGATGTTTTTCCGTTGAACCAAAATAGCCCTAATGGATCAACGTGAATGTATAGTAATAAGTGATGCAATAAGTGTACAACCTCTTTGCCGTAGCCGTGTCAACCTCAGCATCATTGGGTTGGTCGCTAAAGCAGTTGAGGCAGAGGTGGCTATCGGAGGTGTGGAGGAAGATCTGAGGAATCTGTAGACGGCGTCCAGGGCACTGCTCTCTTGTGATGGATCGTTCTGTCGTTGGAGCAACTCTGGTGAGCCGTAAGACGTCAAGGCTAAAGCAGCACAAGACAGACATCGTCAATCTCAAGTGGAATTCTAATAGCATCTCCAATAGATGATGTAAAATGGATGTAAAATTAACATCACCAAAAACCACCTGACTACAACAGATGAGGTAAAAATTGTTGACTCTGAACTTAACTGTCGAAACTGAAATTTACTGTGGAATCTGAATGCTACTGTCGAAACAGAACGCAATGGTAGCAGAGAGGCACTTGACATGCAGTTTAGGGAGGGCCTGCAGTTCATCTTCAACCTACACCCCCCTGAGCCTCCAGCCACCACCGGTGGAACCGCCGGCCCCAGCGCCGCCTCGCCGCCCCGAAACAACTCGCCACCGCCGCCCCGGCCAGCCCTCTAGGCCCCCTGCCCCCTACCCTAAACCCTAAGATAGATAGTGGGGTACCTCTCCGACGAGCCCCCGTCCCCGCTGCGGGTGGTTCTTCCTTAACTCCGGCGAGGCCCCCCAACCCCTGAAAATCGACTGATCCAAAAGTCGATTCAGTCGACTGAAGTGTGGCTTAATCGGACCAGAGCAGCAGCACGAGCGAGGGGGAGAGCAGCAGCAGCAGCTGGGCGAGCGAGCGATCGAGCGAGAGCCGGAGCAGCAGCAGCAGATCCGGTTGGTATGGACACCGCCGCCAAAGGGGCCTCGCACTGGGGGAGAGCCGCCATGGAGATGTCGCCCGCGGCGCCAGCTTCAAGGTAGCCGCTCCATGGGGGTGCGGGATGGAGCACCGTCGGCGCCGGGAGGTCGAATTAAGGAGAAAGTGCGATGCGATGAGTGTACAACCTCTTTGGTGGCGCTGAGTAGGCCTCGGCTTCGTCCGAGGAGTCGGGGAGGATGTTGCGGTTCCGGTGGAGCAGGTTAAGGCGGCGCTGTGGGGATGGAGCAGCCGTGATAGACGAGGCGATCGTCGGAGCAGCTCCTTGGAGGTGGAGGACGGGGCGGCTGAACCGGCGGGACGACGAGATGGACGATGGATCCTCATCCGGGGAGGTGGACGAGGGACCTTGAGCTGTTGCGGTGGACGACGTCATCGGGGAAGAGGCTCCGGCTAGGCAGCGGTGACGTGGCGGACGGAGGAGGGTGGGGTTTCGCGGCTGGAGCGGAGAGGTTATGGCGGCCTGGGATTTCGAATGGCGAAAAGGGGGCGACGGGAGGGGGTGAAGCATGACTTAGGAACGCGCTTGTCCAAAATGTAGGGTGTGTTACAAAAGTACCCCCCACCGATTTGAACTAGCGGCCCTTTTGGCTCAGGGTTAGAAGGGGGATTTCGCGTGTCGGGATTTGGCAGCTGGAGGGAGTTTTCGCGCGCGTTGTAATTTCGGGATAGCAAGGCGCGGGTTGTGAAGGCGCCAGTTTTGGGAGCACGATATCTAAATTTTTGGGATATAACAAGACGCGGGTTAAATTTTAGGGACAAGCCTAACATGTAGTAATATTGTACTTGTACGTACCAAATCAATTCGCACTTCCCTCAACCAAAAAGAAAATGAAAAAAATAAAACTATTCACACCACACAAAGAGAGAGTCTTGCCCCGTTTTACTATACAAATGCTATTCAAAGCTACTCCCTCCTTCCATCTATATAGGGCCTAATGTGTTTTTTGATGCTAACTTTGACCAAATATTAGAGCAATGATATATGACATGCAACTTACACAAAGCACACCATTAAATTCGTCTGTGAAAGGTTCTTTCGATGATATAATTTTCACATTGTGCATGTCATGTACTATTAATCTTGTCAATAGTCAAAGGCGGTCTTAAAAATCTCATTACGCCCTATATAGATGGAAGGAGGGAGTATGAATCCATGTTATGTACGATTAAATTTTTTCGCTTGCTGTATAATGCATATAACCTACTCATACCAACATTTTAGTGCATTCCAAATGTCTATACTACCGCTGCAATTCGAACTAAATTTGAATTCGTTTCTCTATTTCAATAAGAATCTACCATCATGATTGTTGCCAACATCAACCATATAGTTTCCTTGCTATCTGCTAGATATAAATCAGACGACCTATAATGCAGGATGGCAGGCACACCATCATCAACAACTCCGTTTTTTATAAGAGTAGAGATAAAATATATTAAATGTAGTATACCATGTTCATAACCACACCATGTGTATCACCGTTATATATATTCACACATCCGTCGGTTTGAAACACTATGATAAATTCTTCAAATATCCGAATTCGCTTTTTATAATGAAGTATATATGATCTCTATTCGTTTTTTACACCCACACAACCCTCTTATCTTTGTAGCTAGCGCTAACTTTCTCTTGTGCATGCACACGCCCGAATCCCTCTCACCCTCCCTCAGCATTCTCTAGCTCCATCGCGCAGATTCGTCTTTTCACTTTAGGTCGTTCACCCATGGTGTGTGTAGGCCCCCCAGCTCCTTCTTTACGGCACACATCGATCGATATGCCTCTCTAGCCAGGTGTGCCTAGCACAAACACAAGCTTCCCCTCTTCTCTTGTCACCGTCCATGCCTCACTCCCACCACTCTTTTCATCGTTCTCGTACTCGCACACTCCTCCCCCTCAATATAGTATGCCTCTCGTACCACCTCCTACATGCATCCCTCTCTCTCTCTATCCTTCTCCTCGTGCCTCATTTGTTCTAACACACACACATGCATGTATACCGATCGATCTCCCAACATATACCTAGATCGACTTTAACTACCCCCCCCCATCGATCGGCGTACCTCACAAGTTATGTCTCTCCTTTCTCTTACAAAGGGCGACTGATCTTCCTATGTAGTTATGTCTGCTTACCACAGCCACATCGTCCCCCCTCATCATTCGTGCATGCCTCCTGACCCGTCTCTCACATGCATGTGCACAGACAACAAGCAACCATCTCCTCTCTTATTGATATTGCGGGCGTGCCCTCCATTTGTCTAGCAAGCCTATCCCACCATTTGTTAGAAGCAACTCCACTACCACCCCCTCCAACACTCTAGCTCTGTCTCTCTCCCAACCTTATTCATCTCCTGCACATATGCATGGATGCCGATCGATCTCCCTTAATACATGAAGCAGATCGATCTCCTTAATACATGAGGTAGGCCTCTCTCCTCCTCCACACATATACCAGCCATTGTATCTCTATAGTTAATTGGGGGGACGTTGCTGCCAATGAAAGCATGGATCAATTTTAATTTAACACCTTCTCACAACTTTGTCTTCAGTTGTGATGTAATTATTAGCTCTGATCTGCTAATAATTAACATGCATTAGCAAGGAAGTTAGTTTTTTATTGTTTCTGAAAGAGCATCGATGGCAGGACACGCGAAACAAAAGCTGAAAGCTCACACCATTGTACAATTTCATGTCGCTGGAAAATTATTTGTATAGTACGTCAATTATGTAAACAAATGATGGAAGCTTGATAGCATTGCCAGAAGCCTCTTCATCATCCGGGTCCATGTGCCATGCACAAAATTATACTCCTTCGTTCCTAAATATTTATCTTTTTACAAATTTCAAACGGGCATATTTTAGAGTGTAGATTCACTCATTTTGCTTCGCATGTGTACTCCCTCCGTTCCTAAATATTCTATTCGTCTTAACAGAGATTTCAACAAGTGACTACGTACGGAGCAAAATGAGTGAATCTACACTCTAAAATATGTCTATATACATCCGTATGTGCCAGTCCATTTGAAATCTCTAAAAAGACAAATATTTGAGTAGTCACTCGTTGAAATCTCTAGAAAGACAAATACTCTGGAGTATATTTAAGAACTGAGGGGGTAGTGCACAACCGCATGGGAGACTCAGCCCGCTCGTTGCGCCGCATTAATAGTGAGTAATGAGCAGTCAAATCATAAGCCCCACCTTTCCCACTGTAAGTTGCTCTGAAGAAGCAACCATCAATACGCTCTTCTTTGAATCCGCTCATAATACGCCATCTGTCACTGTTTATAAACGCGCTTCAGAAAAAAGAGAAAAAATATGTGGGACCAAAGCGACTAGCGATCGGCCTGAAAATAGCATTGGTAGTTATAGCACGGCGTCTATTACTAGAGGGAATAATGCGTACACACATGCATGCAGTGCTTCCACCCCGGGTACACACATGCATGCACTCCGTAATAGTACAGTACATGTAGAAAAGCAAGACACCATTGACATAATCACCCACGTCTACGCACAAATCGTCCACAAGGACTACTACATGCAAGAGGAGGACGATAGGACGCTGGCCTTCTTGGAGCGTAGGGCAACCTTGGACGGCACTGTTTAGAAGCACGTTGAGCTCGCCGCCAATGCTGCTGCTCCTCACATGTCGGTTGGTGACCCGGCGCACTAGGGCGTGAGGATGTCATTGAACGTTGATGGATCCGTATGTATTTTTATCTTTCCGTCAAATCCATGTAGTAGTATATGATACTACAGTGATTATCTTACCTTTCGCATCAACTTCATAATTTTCGTACGTACTCCATGCATGAACGCCGCCAGAACCAAACTTCTCATTACTCTAGGCAAAATCGTTATTTTCTATCTATCCGCCGCACCATGGAGCAGAACTAAATTTTACAAGTTACGAGTTCAAAAGGAAAAGCCTGCCGTGTTCGCGTCACACCCCCACACGGTTGGTCCGGCACGCCGCTCAAGCGGGAATGCTTGCAGTGTTGCATTTTCACTTACAAGTGGGACCGCAGTTGAGCAAACCGACTATCGGCAAACCCCCACCCCGCCCACCGCGCGATGGCTGAGAAAACAGGAGGGAGAAGAGATGGTTGTAGCACGGACTCCAAGAAAATTGGTGTCGGATGGGACTCGTGTGGGTGGCGTTTGTCGTACTGCTAGACATGAATGCTAGTTATGGCCCATGCCACCCCACTATATCGAGCCTATATCGAGGTACGTAGAACAAATTTCCTGCAGTCCGTGCTCAACCCTCCTCTATCTCTCTTCTTAGCCAGCCAGCGGACGCGCGGAGCCCATCGTCTGTTTGCTCACATGCAGCCCCACATGTCAGTGAAAACGCAAGAGGACCCACTAAACCTGCACATCTTTCACCTCGATGTGCTGGTGATAAAAAACAAGTCCAATAAAGATCTTCGGTGGCCGCTTTTGGAGTTACTCAAGAGTAGTAAGATTCTATTTACAGTTTAACCCAAGATGCACATCTCGTGGCTTCAAGTACCACTCTATTTTCTTTCATAACATGACCTGGATGATGGATGTCCCATGCGTCGGCAAAAGGAGGAAGAACCCGACCAAATCTTTGGTTTTGCTCTCGGATTAGACTAGTTGTGCTAACTTAAAAAATTTATTGTGTACTCCCTTCGTTCCAAAATACTTGGCTTCCATTTGTCCAAAAATGGATGTACCTATATACTAAGACATGTCTAGATACATATATATTTTGACAAATAGAAGGCATGTATTGTGCAATGGAGGGAGTAGAATGGATGCAACTTTTTGTATTGGGAAGAAGAGTACATCCATATATTGATAGAGCGCAATTTAGTAGATGTTCTATCACTTTTAGCTAGCATAGACGCAAGATCGAGCCTCCGCAGATCAACAATGAATGCATCAAGAAGGCACTGATCCAACTTACAGGAGTAGTAAAATGTATTCTTGTGGTTCTTGTTTTCTTTGGTCTTGCTTTTCTAGTCAAAATTATCGTTGGAGTTCATGCAAAACGGAGGTGCGTTTGGGGTCGTGCGTTGGAGTTGGCCTTACAAGTGGGACCGCAGTTAAGAAAACCGACTATTGGAAAATCCCCACCTCGCCCGCCGTGCGATGGCTGAAGTTAGAGAAACGACGAGGTTGAAGAGATTGCTCTAGCACGGACTCCAAGAAATAATATGGTGTCAGATGGATGTCATGGTGGTGGCGTGTGCCGTACTCCTGGACGTGAATGCTTGTTCTGGCCCATGCCACCCTACTACTCCTACTACTTACTCCTATTACTATATAGTATACTAGTATCGAGGATTCGAGGTGCTGGTTACGTAAAAAAATGAAGTATTTTGTTGGCGTGCGTTGCTGCGCCCACCTGTTTTGGCTCTTAGTAATTAGGCATATAAAATAACTTATGTAAATTTACATGCAATTTCCTGAAGTATTTTGCTTTCTTGTAACTTATGCTTGTCTTTATTTAAAAAAGTTGCTATCTAATTAGAGAGGAAGTTGAGTGGTATGCAAGAAAGTAGTGTCACACACGTTGCTACGCCCATCTATTGTCAATATGACTAATTTATTTAATTAAAATCATTTAAATTTAGTTGCCTTTTTCTGACGAATAATAATATCATCCACTGGCACTTTTTGAAAAATTAAACATAGTTTCCATATGGTATGCGTATATTTCACATAAATTCACAAAAAATTGGCACTGATGTAATAGCACAAAGGTAATCGTGCTTGTTTTAAATATCACGATGTTAGCAGGATATACTGAGATAGTTTATATAAAATTGGTCTAGATATACCACGACTATATGTAATCTCCTAAATTGAGTGAAAGAAAATTAACTCTCTGTCCATTTCCGAGAACCATACTTGACTTAGATTGTCTTCGCCAAGCGGTGAAGACAGATTTTCAGTAGTAGTGCCCATATGTAAGTAGCAAAGTAATCTTCACAGCTCACAAAGACCTATTGTATTGCAAGTACTTAGCTTCACATCCAGCGAGGATCTTACCGTCAACAAACATAACTTGATGCTTCGATGCGAGAATAAGTATATTGTTCTATATCCATGGACACTGGGTATGCACGAGGGTACACGAAGATGTCCCTAACTAAACCGCTTATAACCATTTTTTGTGCCCAATTGGTTCAGGGTTTTTCTTTTTTGTTGGGTATTTATTTAGACGTAAGTTTCCACCCAGACTGGACTAATTGCTTCAGCTGCTATTTTCCAACCTTGTTGCAATGCAGGTAGAATCTTGTCATGGTGGCGACTCTATTTCCTGTGAAAAAATCCACCCCAGTTTAATTGTTCTGGTTTAGATTACTTGGCAGTTGCATAGTTGATGTTGAGGGAAAAAAGAAGATGCCCCTGCATCATAACACATGTTGTGTGTGCGTGTTCAGTTTTGTGCTTGCATTAGGAATGTGCAGAGTTATACCTATCGGCAAACTAATTGTTAATCTGGACGGGTTTTGGTAACCAGAAATATATGTGTCAAACTGGATCCAACAGAAACTCTAAATCCTATTTCATGATAGTCTTCATGTTCTGAAAGCCCCTACCAGAGAATAACAATTGTTGGAAACAAAACATATATGGTTATATATATGAAAATGTGCTATAGAAAATGCACATGAGAGAATGAAACCTGATTGTTCCACAACACATAGTTTTCATGTTTTCCTTGGATCAATCATGTCCAACAACACATAGTTTTTATCTCGCCCTTGGCTCAATCAAATATAGTAAGAATGGAGGAGTTGATAGCAGATTGCTCACTGCTAATTGTTTTTTTTTCATCAGTACATGAACGTCAGGATGGAAACGAGGGGGGAGGCATAAGAGTACATGTACAGATTCTAACCTCGGCATTAGCCATTGGAGATCGAAAACTATAGGACTCCTTATGCCAATCGGGTAGAACAAGTCGCCAATCCATACACTGACACCACCTGCGTCAAATTGGGAAGAAAAATATAACAGCAATTCAGAATACATGGTTTATTGGGTGAAAGAGATAAATTTGCAACCCCTGTCTGCCTTAGAACATCCAATTTGTGTACATAACCTCAAGCTTGTAGAAGTAAGTCACGCCGAACTCGGTGGAATAACGGGAATCAGAGAATTGGGGGTAGAATATTTCCTAAATTCCATGGAGAAAGAAGGGAGACCGGTAGAACGCACAAGATGGAGTGGCACCGGAGCGTCAACCATTGCTGCCAGAGAGGCAGAGACTATCTTGGAATTAAGGAACCAAGGAAGAGGAGTGGGCGTACGAACAGTCGGATGACACACAACAGAGACTATATGGACGCGTGTGGAGCGAGTAAGAACACAGAGCGACATGGTAACTGACTTGAAATAATCAGCTCGGTCAGTTAGCGCATTCTATCAATTGCCATTAAAGTCGTGTAGCAACGGTAATTCATTTTTTCGATCGCGAGCGAGTGGACTCCAATCGACAGGAGATGATTCATTGCCTCATTTAGCGCGCCCAGGGCGTTGCCCAATGAGTCCATCTTGTCGCTCGCTTCACATGAACCTGGTCGTCCTCTCGCTCTTCCCACCCAGTAGCATCGCACGACCGGCAAGGGCCAGGTCGCTGGTCGCTCGCCCTGCGAGGCCTGCGGCTGCGGCTGTGGGCTGAGTGTGTGTTGATGCGTGCCCTTTTTCCCATGTGCAAAGCAACGCTGAGAACAGATGACATACAACACTTAAAAAGCCCAGTCAGCCCAAATTAACAGAAGATCTATGAATTTGTTATGGGAGCAGCAGCCCAGTCCGTGTAGCACTTTCTGGTATGCAATCGAAAGCCCAGGCGGGACTGCCAAAAAATCAAAGGCCAGAAATGCACACAATTCCATATCCAACGGCCAAAAATGTTGATGGCCTGAGAAGGCTGGAATAGTGCTCGGTTGTAATGTCTTTAAATACTAGTATCGAGGATTCGAGGTGCTGGTTACGTACAACAAACACATTAACATATGGCTACAGTAAAAATACCCGCCCAACGCGCGAAGCATGTGAAGCTAGTACAAATAGTGTACTACTATTGTTCATTGGCCTCATCCGATAACCTGTTGCAATGCACGTACAATTATGTATTCGGAAAATATTTTTTTGCCTCATCACACCACTCACTCAGAGAAGCGACTCGAAAGCCATTTATAAATTTAGTAAGTTTATCACAGGCATATCATTTTATTACATACAATAGGTCATCAACCCACATCGACAACGAGGATACATTATAAATACTAAAGTTTTCACCATACAACAAATAACAAGCCATGAAATGAACTTCAACTCAACCATTCCGCGGCGTTGGAAACACTTGCTTTGAACCACAAGTGATTCTCTGGGACGGGCCATCCGTTGTTGATCTGGAGACCAACGCAGGACTGATCATCCAGGCTGAAGCGGCCTACTATATCAGTACTAGGGTAGGGAACCACCCAAATGTCCGAGGTATAGACACAGTTGCTTCTCATAAATGTGTCAACAACAGTTGGATCGCCTTTGACCATCATCGGATAGTTTTGTCCAAGGAAGAGCGAGTTTTCTTCAAGACTATCAATTATGTGCCAGGGAGAAGGAGTTGGCGCTAGCACACTAGTATCCATCCCGAACACCATGCAACGGGTGTTGGAATAGGTCCGGAGAGTGCGACCATGGGAGACACCTGCTTCCTTAGCAGTAACATCATCAGTGGGCTGTATACACACAAGAAGAGGTGATCCATCGGAATTAGTTGCCAGGTGCCACAGAGTATATGGGCGCTGCTCATGATCATCACCATCGACATCTCCCCCTTGGTTATAAAAATTTTCAAGTATAGGTGGTGGGATGTTCACAGGACCTTGGAAACACAAGAAGAAGGTTAATTAGTAAAGGGAAACTTGCTAACCCGCATGCATGTGGATGAAACAATTATAATTACGGTGGAAAACAAACGTACCGAAACTACTAGGATGCCATGCAAAAACAGTGCCACGAGTGGTGGCAGCAAACACAAGGCCCTCGTATTGAATTGCATCACAGTACTCATCCGTGTACAAAACCTGATTTTTGAGCAATATCCATCGAGTCAAACCACGAAGGACGGCAACAAGCTTGTCGAAGATAGCAACAACTTGATAGTTGTTGTAATTCCAAGAGCGGTTGGGAACTCGACAAATTGCTATCTTCCGTAGAAGATAGTCACCATGATCGTATTTGAACGTGCGTACATTACCGGTGTGCTTAACCTGTGGGCAGTGTGCTGAGATTTTTGGAAGTGGAACCCGGTGATGAGTGTACACATTCACAAGTTCCCACTCGCAGTTGGACCCAATGTAAACAACCCAATCTCCATTTGCGCCCGCCCAAGCCTTACCCTCAAGCGATGAAATCTTAACATCATACATATCATTATCAAGCGGCATCAACTGGCACAGGGCGAGGCCTCCGTCGTGCCGGCGCCAGTCATCAGGGTCACGGCGAAGAAGATAGGGGAGATCAAACCGCTCCTTGACTCTTGGGTTCTTTGTAATGATGTTATTAGTTGAGTCGAGAATGGGCTTGAACGAACCTGCCATGCTAGCCAAGGTGATGACGTTGCACCGATCAATGAGTTCCTCCACCACGTCATCTTTCAGATCGGGGCAAGAATAACGGGGTCGTTTCCGGCCTGTTCCCTCCATGGAGAAGACGATCGAACAATGGTAGAAGAAAGGGTGAAGGGCTGAAGGAAAATGGAGGAGTCTTTTCTGGCGCCGTTGCCGAGGAGTGTAGCGCCTTTGGTAGGTGGAATTTGATAAGGAAAAATTTATATAGTGTGCTGAAATTTAGTGTCACTTGCTACTATGGAAAGTAATTCTCTGAGGGGCTTGTTCGGGGTATCCTCACCCCGTCTAGTAGAGCAAAGAGTTGCTCCTCAACCTACTGAACCTATTGAAACTGAAACTCCTTTTGAATTTCCTTCGGGTATGATGGAAAAACTGCTAGCTAACCCTTTTACAGGAGATGGAACAAAGCATCCTGATGAGCACTTAATATGTGTGGATGAAGTTTGTGGATTATTTAAGCTTGCAGGTGTACCCGATGATGTTGCTAAGAAGAAGGTCTTCCCTTTATCTTTGAAGGGAGACGCATTGATATGGTATAGGCTATGTGATGATATGAGATCATGGAACTATAAAAGATTGAAATTGGAATTTCATCAAAAGTATTACCCTATGCACCTTGTTCATCGTGATCGCAATTATATATATAATTTCTGGCCT
This sequence comes from Triticum aestivum, assembly GCF_018294505.1. Lineage (NCBI taxonomy): Eukaryota > Viridiplantae > Streptophyta > Magnoliopsida > Poales > Poaceae > Triticum > Triticum aestivum. The sequence continues at coordinate 468,851,794 of NC_057809.1, forward strand.
CGCGAAGGAGAAAGCATCGCTCAAGCTTGGGGGAGGCTTAAATCAATGTTACATGCATGCCCCAATCATGAGCTCTCAAGAGAAATAACTATGCAAAGTTTTTATGCTCGGCTTTCTCATAATAATCAAACCATGCTCGATACTTCTTGTGCTGGCTCTTTTATGATGAAGACTATTGAATTCAGATGGAATTTATTGGATAGAATTAAACGCAACTCTGAATATTGGGACCTCGACGAAGGTAAGGAGTCAGGTATGACACCTAAGTTTGATTGTGTTAAATCTTTTATGAACACCGATATTTTCCGTAAGTTTAGCACTAAATATGGACTTGACTCTGAGATAGTAGCTTCTTTGTGTGAATCTTTTGCTACTTATGTTGATCTCCCTAAGGAGAAGTGGTTTAAATATCATCCTCCCATAGAAGTAAAAGTAGTTGCACCTATTAAAGTTGAAGAAAAGACTATCACTTATAATGATCCTATTGTTCCTACTTCTTATGTTAAGAAACCACCTTTCCCTGTTAGAATAAAGGATCATGCTAAAGCTTCAACTGTTGTTCGTAAAAGCAATATTAGAGATTATACACCTCTTGAGCAAGTTAAAGTAGAACCTAATATTGCTATTTTTAAAGATCTCTTGTCTGATAATACTGATGGGCATGTTATTCAGTTTGAAGGTGAAACTGCTAGAATTGCTAAACCTTGTGCTAAAGATAAACATAGACCTGTGGTAGGCGTGCCTGTTATTTCTGTTAAAATGGGAGATCATTGTTATCATGGCTTATGTGATATGGGTGCGAGTGCTAGTGTTATACCGCATACTTTATACGAAGAAATTAAGAATGAAATTGCACCTGCTAAGTTAGAAGGTATTGATGTCACAATTAAACTTGCCAATAGAGATACTATTTCACCAATTGGAATTGTTAGAGATATTGAAGTCTTCTGTGGGAAAACTAAATATCCTGCTGATTTTCTTGTTCTTACTTCTCCGCAAGATAGCTTTTGTCCCATTATATTTGGTAGACCCTTCTTGAACACTGTTAATGCTAGGATAGATTGCGAAAAGAATGTTGTTACTATTGGCTTGCATGATATGGTTCATGAGTTTAATTTTTCTAAATTTAGTAAACAACATCGTGAGGAAGAATTACCTAGTAAGGATGAAATTATTGGTCTTGCTTCTATTGCCGTACCTCCTAGAGATCTTTTAGAACACTATTTGCTAGACCATGAAAATGATATGTTCATGAATGAAAGAAGGGAAATAGATGAAGTATTCTTTAAACAGGAACCTATTCTGCAACACAATTTGCCTGTTGAAATTTTAGGGGATCCTCCTCCACCCAAGGGTGATCCCGTGTTTGAGCTTAAACCTTTGCCTGATAATCTTAAATATGCTTATCTTGATGAAAAGAAGATATATCATGTTATTATTAGTGCTAACCTTTCAGAGCATGAAGAAGAAAGATTATTGAAAACTCTGAAGAAGCATCGTGCTGCTATTGGATATACTCTTGATGATCTTAAGGGCATTAGTCCCACTCTATGTCAACATAAAATAAATTTGGAAGCAGATGCCAAACCAGCTCGTGATCCTCAATGACGTCTAAATCCTAAAATGAAAGAAGTGGTAAGAAAAGAAATACTCAAGCTTCTGGAGGCAGGTATAATTTATCCCGTTGCTGATAGTCAGTGGGTAAGTCCTGTCCATTGTGTCCCTAAGAAGGGAGGTATTACTATTGTTCCTAATGATAAAGATGAATTGATCCCATAAAGAATTATTACAGGTTATAGGATGGTAATTGATTTCCATAAATTAAATAAGGCTACTAAGAAAGATCATTACCCCTTACCTTTTATTGATCAAATGCTAGAAAGATTATGCAAACATACACATTACTGCTTTCTAGATGGTTATTCTGGTTTCTCTCAAATACCTGTGTCGGCTAGAGATCAATCAAAGACTACTTTTACATGCCCTTTTGGTACTTTTGCTTATAGACATATGCCTTTTGGTCTATGTAATGCACCTGCTACCTTTCAAAGATGCATGATGGCTATATTCTCTGACTTTTGTGAAAAGATTTCTGAGGTTTTCATGGATGATTTTTCCGTCTATGGTTCCTCTTTTGATGATTGCTTGAGCAATCTTGATCGAGTTTTGCAGAGATGTGAAGAAACTAATCTTGTCTTGAATTGGGAAAAGTGCCACTTTATACTTAATGAAGGTATTGTCTTGGGGCATACAGTTTTTGAAAGAGGTATTGAAGTTGATAAAGCCAAGGTCGATGCTATTGAAAAGATGCCATGTCCCAAGGACATCAAAGGTATAAGAAGTTTCCTTGGTCACGCCGGATTTTACAGGAGGTTCATTAAGGACTTCTCAAAAATTTCCCGGCCTCTGACTAATTTATTGCAAAAAGATATACCATTTGTCTTTGATGATGATTGTGTAGAAGCATCTGAAATACTTAACAAAGCATTAGTCTCTGCACCTGTTGTTCAGCCACCTGATTGGAATTTACCCTTTGAAATTATGTGTGATGCTAGTGATTATGATGTAGGTGCTGTTCTAGGGCAAAGAGTTGATAAGAAATTAAATGTTATTCATTATGCTAGTAAGACTCTAGACAATGCTCAAAGAAATTATGCTACTACTGAAAAAGAGCTTTTAGTAGTTGTATTTGCTTGTGATAAGTTCAGACCTTATATTGTTGATTCTAAAGTAACTATTCAAACTGATCATGCTGCTATTAAATACCTTATGGAAAAGAAAGATGCTAAACCTAGACTTATTAGATGGGTTCTCTTGCTACAAGAATTTGATTTGCATATTGTTGATAGAAAGGGAGCTGAGAACCCCGTTGCAGACAACTTGTCTAGGTTAGAAAATATTCCTGATGACCCACTACCTATTGATGATAGCTTTTGATGAACAATTAAATGTTATAAGTACCTCTCATAGTACTCCTTGGTATGTTGATTATGCTAATTATATTGTTGCTAAATTTATACCACATAGCTTCACATACCAAAAAAAGAAAAAGTTTTTCTATGACTTGAGACATTACTTTTGGGATGACCCACATCTTTATAAAGAAGGAGTAGATGGTGTTATTAGGCGTTGTGTACCTGAGCATGAACAGGAACAGATCCTATGCAAGTGTCATTCCGAGGCTTATGGAGGACACCACGCTGGAGATAGAACTGCACATAAGGTATTGCAATCTGGTTTTTATTGGCCTACTCTCTTTAAGGATGCCCATAAGTTTGTCTTGTCTTGTGATGAATGTCAAAGAATTGGTAATATTAGTAGACGTCAAGAAATGCCTATGAATTATTCTCTTGTTATTGAACCGTTTGATGTTTGGGGGGTTTGATTATATGGGACCTTTTCCTGCCTCTAATGGATACACACATATTCTAGTGGCTGTTGATTACATTACTAAGTGGGTAGAAGCTATTCCAACTAGTAGTGCTGATCATAACACTTCTATTAAAATGCTTAAAGAAGTTATTTTTCCGAGGTTTGGAGTCCCTAGATATTTAATGACTGATGGTGGTTCACACTTTATTCATGGTGCTTTCCGTAAAATGCTTGCTAAGTATGATGTTAATCATAGAATTGCATCTCCTTATCACCCACAGTCTAGTGGTCAAGTAGAGTTGAGCAATAGAGAGCTCAAATTAATTTAGCAAAAGACTGTTAATAGGTATAGAAAGAATTGGTCCAAAAAACTTGATGATGCATTATGGGCTTATAGAACTGCATACAAAAATCCTATGGGTATGTCTCCGTATAAAATGGTTTATGGAAAAGCATGTCACTTACCTCCCGAACTAGAACATAAGGCATATTGGGCTATTAAAGAGCTCAACTATGATTTTAAACTTGCCGGCGAGAAGAGGTTATTTGATATTAGCTCACCTGATGAATGAAGAACCCAAGCTTATGAAAATGCCAAGTTGTTTAAAGAAAAAGTTAAAAGACGGCATGACAAAAGGATACAAAAGCGTGAGTTTAATGTAGGTGATTATGTATTCCTATACAACTCTCGTTTAAGATTTTTTGCAGGAAAATTTCTCTCTAAATGGGAAGGCCCCTACGTTATCGCAGAGGTCTATCGTTCCGGTGCCATAAAAATCAACAACTTCGAGGGCACAAATCCGAAGGTGGTAAATGGTCAAAGAATCAAACAGTATATCTCAAGTAATCCCATAAATGTTGAAACCAATATTATTGAAACCGTAACCCCGAAGGAATACATAAGGGACACCTTCCAGACTGTTTCAGACTCTGAAAAGGAATAGGTATGTGGTACGATAAGTAAACCGACTCCAAAACAATTTTTAAGGCAATATTTCTCCGTTTTGGAATATTTAGAAAAATAGAAAAATAAGTAGCAGTCCGGGAAGGACACGAGGGTGGTGGGCGCGCCCCCCTACCTCGTGAGCACCTCATGTGCCTTCCGGACTCTGTTTTCTTGCACGTTACATATTTTGGTCGGTAAAAATTCATTATATAACCTCCCGAAGGTTTTGACTCCCGTATCACGCAAATCTCCTATGTTCTTGTTTCGAGCTGTTTTTCTGACAGGTCTAGGTTATCATGACGGCCCCAAGCGCCTCCAAGGACAAGTTCTTCGAGAAGGTCATCAACCCTTACCTCGCGGAGGTGCTGCGACACCCTCAAACCATTGAGTTGCGTGATGGGTTGCTGCACATCCGCGATGAAGAGGGACCAAAGGGGACCGGAAGCATGCAGATGAGGCTCGAAGCAGTGGAGCAACAAGTTTTCAAGTGCCAAGGGATGGTGGAACATGGACTCAACTCTAACCACATGATGATCGCGGAGTTCACTAGCAACCACAAGTTGGATGCTGACAACATCGGGGAGACTATCTTCAAGCTTCATGAGAAGATCGAGCACCTCCAAGCCCAAATCTATGACCTGCAAAACCAAAACTATGAGTATGAATATAGATTCAAAAGTATGAGTTTGGCTACAGATTTGAGGATCCCGGAGACTCGATCATCTTTCTATGATGGAGAACCTATGCCTTGGAAGATGGACGCAAGGCCCGCATCATCTACAACACCTCCACCTTCTTCACCGACAAAAGAGATATAATCACATGGGTATGGGCACTCCCCTTGGCAGCTGCCAAGCTTGGGGGAGGTGCCCCGGTATCGTATCACAATCACAACTCCTATCTTTACCGTTTTTTCTTAGTTCGATCCTATTAGTAGTATCTTGATCTAGTAGAATAAAGTTTATGGCATGATCTAGTTTTGAGTTTGCTTTATGATCTCTCTTTGTAATCGAGTCCGTGAGCTATATATAATAAATATTAGTGTTGAGTCAAGGGCTTGATTATTTTGCCATGATCTTGGGTGAATAAAAGAAAGAAGAAAAGAATGAAAAGAAACAAAAAGTTCATATTGATCTTATTGAGAGTAACGACTTCACATAGAAAGAGTATGATGATTAAAAGTTGTTGGGAGTTGGCAGACATAGCTTTGGTCATTGTTGCAATTAGTAGGAAGTAATAAGGAAAGAGAGGTTTTCACATATAGATATATTATCATTGACATCTTTTATGATTGGGAGCACTCATTAAAATATGACATGCTAAAGGGTTGATGTTGGACAAGGAAGACAACGTAATGAGTTATGTCTTTCTTATATCTGAGATAAAGTATGTTGTAATGGATCCTCTAACTTGTTGAGCTTGCCTTTCCCCCTCATGCTAGCCAAATTCTCAGCACCAAGTAGAAATACTACTTGTGCTTCCAAATACCCTTAAACCAGTTTTGCCATGAGAGTCCACCATATCTACCTATGGATTGAGTAAGATCCTTCAAGTAAGTTGTCATCGGTGCAAAGCAATAAAAAATGCTCTAAATATGTATGCTTGATTGGTGTGGGAGAAATAAGCTTTATACGATCTTGTGATGTGGAAGTAATAAAAGCGACGGACTGCATAATAAAGGTTCATATCACAACGGGCAATATAAAGTGACGTTCTTTCGCATTGAGATTTTGTGCATCCAACCATAAAAGCGCATGGCAACCTCTGCTTCCCACTGCGAAGGGCCTATCTTTTATTATTATCTTCTACCTTATGCAAGAGTCATGGTGATCTTCACCTTTTCTTTTTCATTTTATCCTTTGGCAAGCTCAGCATGTTGGAAAGAACATGATATATATATATATAATTGGATGCAGGGGAGCATGAACCATTATTGTTGACATTACCCTTGAGGTAAAAGGTTGTGGGGCAAAACTATAAGCCCCTATCTTTCTCTGTGTCCGATTAAAACTTCATAACCACAAGTATTGCGTGAGTGTTAGCAATTATGAAGGACTAAATGATAGTTGAGTATGTGGACTTGCTTTTTAGCTCTGACATAGACTCTTTCCGATGTTATGATAAATTGCAATTGCTTCAATGACCGAGATTATAGTTTGTTGGAGCCCAATAAGGTTTATGATTTATACTCCTGCATTGTGAATAGATCATCACTCAAACATAAGTAATCATATGACAAAATATATATATGTTGCTGTTATGAGAATAATCATGATGCCTTCATGTCCGTATTTTATATTTTATCGATGCCTCTACCTCTAAACATGAGGACATATTTATTGTTATCGTCTTTTCGCTTGAGGACAAGCGAGTTCTAAGCGTGGGGGAGTTGATACGTCCATTTTGCATCATGCTTTTATATCGATATTTATTGCATTATGGACTGTTATTTGACTTTATGTCACAATACTTATGGCTATTCTCTCTTATTTTACAAGGTTTACATAAGGAGGGAGAATGCCGGCAGCTGGAATTCTGGGCTGGAAAAGGAGCAAATATTAGAGACCTATTCTGCGCAACTCCAAAAGTCCTGAAACTCCACGGAACATCTTAAAATAAATAAAGAAAATCCTCGCCAAAGATGAAGGCCAGGGGGCCCACACCCTGCTCACGAGGGTGGGGGCGCGCCCCCCTACCTCGTGGGCCCCCTGGTGGGTCTCCGACATCCATCTTCTCCTATATGAGGTCTTTCGATGAGAAAAAAATAAGAGGAAAACCTTTCGGGACGAGACTCCGCCGCCACGAGGCGGAACCTTGGCGGAACCAATCTAGAGCTCCGGCAGAGCTGTTCTACCGGGGATACTTCCCTCCGAGAGAGGGAAATCATCACCATCGTCATCACCAATGCTCCTCTCATCGAGAGAGGGCAATCTCCGTCAACATCTTCACCAGCACCATCTCATCTCCAAACCCTAGTTCATCTCTTGGATCCAATTCTTGTCTCAAAGTCCGGGATTGGTGCTAGTAGGTTGCTAGTAGTGTTGATTACTCCTTGTAGTTGATGCTAGTTGGTTTATTTGGTGGAAGATCATATGTTCAGATCCTATATGCATATTATTACCCCTCTGATTATGAACATGAATATGCTTTGTGAGTAATTACGTTTGTTCCTGAGGACAAGGGAGAAGTCTTGCTATTAGTAGTCATGTGAATTTGGTATTCGTTTGATATTTTGATAAGATGTATGTTGTCTAGCCTCTAGTGGTGTTATGTGAACGTCGACTACATAACACTTCACCATTATTTGGGCCTAGAGAAAGGCATTGGGAAGTAATAAGTAGATGATGGGTTGCTAGAGTGACAGAAGCTTAAACCCTAGTTTATGCGTTGCTTCGTAAGATTTGGATCCACATGTTTCATGCTATGGTTAGGTTTACCTTAATACTTTTGTTGTAGTTGCGGATGCTTGCAATAGAGGTTCATCATAAGTGAGATGCTTGTTCAAGTAAGAACAACACCCAAGCACCGGTCCACCCACATATCAAATTATCAAAGTATCGAACGCGAATCATATGAACGTGATGAAAACTAGCTTGACGATATTCCCATGTGTCCTCGGGAGCGCTTTTCCTATTATAAGAGTTTCTTCCGGCTTGTCCTTTGCTACAAAAAGGATTGGGCCACCTTGCTGCACTTTATTTACTTTTGTTACTTGTTGCTCGTTACAATTTATCTTATCACAAAACTATCTGTTACTACTTATTTCAGTACTTGTAGAGAATACCTTGCTGAAAACCGCTTATCATTTCCTTCTGCTCCTCGTTGGGTTCGACACTCTTACTTATCGAAAGGACTATGATAGATCCCCTATACTTGTGGGTCATCAAGGAGGGAGAGGAAGAGCGTGTGACAGCAGTTCCAAATCGAGAGGGAAAGGCGAAGAGTCGATGGACGGTTGCGAGTTTGCCACGGTTCACGAAGAGGCGTCCCGGCCTACACGTCCGTTCGGAAATACTCCTACTACTTGCCGTCGTCTCACTGATATGTTGGAATGGGACCACATGTCAAGGAAACATGGTGTGTAATTACTCGTGCAAAATGTGATCTGGCCGCGTTAGCCCGAGGTGCCGCATTAGTTATCTACCTTTATTTTTTTTAATGGCATGTCGATCAGTTTTGAAGCACGACTAACTGGTACTGTACGCAGAGAAAATGGGTTGTATTTGTCCTCCACGGTTTAGAGGCTGACTTGTGGACCTAGCAAGTTGATGCGTACACAATCAGGAGATGATTGTATGTGGAGAGGATGACAGCAGGGACCTGCCAAGGTCATGGCAGTACGCAAGCAAGTGCCTCCTTATTTCAAGCCAATAAAAAAATGGCTCCTCCTAGTGGATTTCTGACATCTGGGTCCCATGCCATTGTCAACGTAGTCAATAAACGAGAGAATTGCACAACGAGCGGCTGACACCAGGGACCCAGCAGCTCGCCCAGTTATTTTTGTTTTGGGTTAATTTGATAAATGCCACTCCAAATCTGGTGTATCCGAGAAATGCCACTACAATTTTCAAACTTTGAAAAATGCCATTTCATGCCATTTCTAGTGGCATTTTTCGAAGTCTGGAGTGACGTTTTTCAAAGTTTGCAAACTGCAGTGGCGTTTTTCAAAGTTTGCAAAAATTGCAGTGGCATTTTTCAAAGTTTGGAAATTGCAGTGGCATTTTTATGAATCGCCATAATTGGAGTGGCATTTATCTAATTTGTTTTTGAAACGGAAGCAGGGTGTCAACTGGGCTATGCGGGACACTCTGGTCTGTCTAGACAGCCTTTTCTTTTATGTTTACCACAGACCAGCCCGGTAGTTTTTTTCTTTCTAAAAATGGCTAGCCCCATTTTTTTGTGATTTGTCAAGTAAGTCGCTTTATTAGGCCTGTTGGGTTACAAATCTTTCAAGACGAGGAGAGCTTCATTCGGTTGGCCGAGAAAATGGCCTATCAGTAAGAGAAATGGACTGTACATTTTTAGAACACATCAAACGGGCAATTATTTTTAAATATCTTTTTTTCATTTAGAGATTTTAAATTGCATTGATTTTTATGCATGGACAATTTATTGGATTTTATATTGATATATATTTATTTTTAAAATCAGTCTGAATGTGACTCGAAATTTCGGGATTAAAAACAGTTCAGACCGCAACGACACATGCAAAATTTCGTATAATTTTTTAACCGTGCCCACAATATGGGTTGTAATGCTAACATTAAAAATATGGGCTCCAAAAAAACCCGTAAGAATTAGCAAATGGGTTATAAATTATTTGAAATAATGGTAGATGGGTTGTATGTTGTTTTCCACAGATTTGAGGCTTTCCACAAATGGCTTGTATACTGTTGGATGTCCATCCAACGGCCGTCGTGCTTCTTCAATCTCTGCTCTTCCTACTCCAGCCGCTTAAACATGCGCCGGTGGGACTGCCTGCTCCCTCCTCCCCGCGGCCAGCTGTGCTGCCACACATGCCTCACCGCCCCACTGTACTCCCATTGCTGGCCTAGCCATCCCTCTACTCACCCACACCTGCTGTTATTCTCCGGCGACGGCAGACGAACCAGTAAACCCTCGTATAGTCGTACTCCCCTCCGCGTGGGAAACAAAAACAACGGCCGAGTCTTCCCCGCCTCTGTTTCGTTCCCTTCCTAGGCCTCGCCGTCGTCCACCGTCCTGGTGCTCTCGGCATGGCGTGGTCAGCGTGGTCAACGACCGACATGCATCTGAAGTGGACTGTACGTGGAGAGACTGACAGCAGTGTCCACGGCCGCACGCAAGGAAATGCCTCCTTATTACGCGCAAAATAATAATTTCCTCCACCTGACATCTGGGACCCACCGAAACGGCCTCTGTATTTCGTGAAAAAAATGTTACCGTCGGTGACAGCTCGGACCCACCAGCTATATCTTCGCATGCAAGGAAGTGCCTCCTTATTACGCACAAAAAATGAATACTCCCCCTGCTAGTTGGGACCCAGTATAGTGGGCCTACTAAGTTGACGGGGACGAAAGGCTTTGTCAACTTAGTCAATATGCACGATTCTAGCTCGACTGACCGTACGATGTCCATCCAACGGCCGTAGTGCTTCTTCAACCTCTGGTCTTCTTGCTCCAGCTGCCCAAAGCAGCGCCGGTCGTGCCGCCTGCTCCTGCCTCCCGTGGCCGACTGTGCTGCCGCGGAGGCCTCACCGCCCCCATACTACTCCCACCGCTGGCCAGGCCATCCCTCCACTCCACTCACCCACACCCCCTGTTATTCTGCGGCGACGGCAGCGCAGCCGAACTAGTGAACCCTCGTACTCCTCTCCGCGTGGGCATCCATTACCGCGTCTTCCCTGGCTCCGCGTCGTCCCCTTCCTAGGCCTCGCCGTCGTCCACCGCCGTGGTGCTGTCGGCGCGGCGGGGTCAATGTGGTCAACGACTGAATTCCATCGGAAAAATACTGTACGTGGAGAGGCTGACAGCTGGGTCCACGGCAGCCGCAAGGAAGTGCCTCCTTATTACGCGGAAAATAAGTATTTCTCCACCTGACAGCAGGGACCCACCGGACGCCCACCAGTATATCGTGAAAAAAACGTTTGCCCCTGACTGTTGGGATCCACCGATGGGCCACCGTATTTCGCGAAAAAAATGTTCCCCCTGCTGTCAGCTCGGACCCACCGGAAGTGCCTCCTTATTACGCACAAAAAATGAATACCCCCTGCTAGCTGTGACCCACCTTGGTGGGAGGCTGACTTGGGGGCCTACTAAGTTGATGAGGACGGAGGGCTTTGTCAACTTAGTCAATATGCACGATTCTAGCTCCAGTGACCGTACGATGTCCATCCAACGGCCGTAGTGCTTCTTCAACCTCTGGTCTTCTTACTCTAGCCGCCCAAACCAGCGCCGGTCGTGCCTCGTGCTCCTGCCTCCCATGGCCGGATGCGATGCGGCGGAGGCCTCACCGCCCCCTACTACTCCCACCGCTGGCCAGGCCATCCCTCTACTCACCCACACCCCCTGTTATTCTGCGGCGACGGCAGCCTCACACAGCAGCGAACCAGTGAACCCTCATACTCCTCTACGCGTGGGCATCCACTGCCGCGTCTTCCCCGGCTCCGCGTCGTCCCCTTCCTTGGCCTCGACGTCGTCCACTGCCCTAGTGCTCTCAGCGCGGCGTGGTCAACATGGTCAAGGAACGGCTTCCATCGAACGTGGACTGTACGTGGAGAGGCCGACAGCTGGGTCCACGGCCACAGCAAGGAAGTGCCTCCTTATTACGTGCAAAATAATTATTCCTCCACCTGACAGCGGGGACCCACCGGACGGGCCACCGTATTTCGCGAAAAAAAAACGTTTGCCCCTGACTCTTGGGATCCACCAGCTACATCTTCGCACGCAAGGAAGTGCCTGACAGTCGGGACCCACCTGGTCGAAGCGTACGTAGTGTTGTCATTCTGGTCGCGAACGTGTACGCACATACTGGTCGATATAGAGGCGCACACGTGTTGTAGTAGAGGCGCGCACGTGTTGTAGTAGAGGCGCGCACATAGCATGTACACGTACGTATAGCGGCCAGGGTGCAAGAAAGAAAATACGGCCACGTATGTGTACATACGGGCGGGGTCTCGAACGCCTACTCGCGCATACGTACGGCCAGGGCTCGTGTACATGGCTGGGTCGGAACAGAGAAACAACATCGTCTCGTGTTCATGGGAAGGCAACGGAATGTGTCGTGTTCATGGGAAGGCAATGGAACGCGTGGGAGCCAACCGGCTGGGTCGAAACGGAATGCATGGTCATGTTCATCGAGAGGGCTTGGACGGAACAGGCGATGGAAATGAGGCCTGGCATACCGCAAAACGGAGGGAACGGCCTTGTGTTCGACCGGCCACGTTCGAAACGGGATCCTGTTCATCGGGAGGGGTCTGGCGTACCGCAAAACGGAGGAAACGGACCTCCTACGGTCGAAATGGGGGTCCTGTTGATCGGGAGGGGTATGGCGTACCGCAAAATGTACGAAACGGACTTGTGTTGGAGCGCTACGGTCGAAACGGACTTGTGTTGGAGCGCTACGATCGAAACGGGGGTCCTGTTCATCGGGAGGGGTGTGGCGTACCGCAAAACGGGACTCCACGGGATATTGTTCATCTCCACCATCGACCCCCTCCAGCCTCCACGAGCTACTGTTCATCCACCGTCGACCTCCTCCAGCCTCCACCTGTGACTGTTCATCCACGGGCTCCTGTTCATCCAGCGTCCACTGCATGCTACTCCACCGGCTACTGTTCAACCAGCCCTCTCCACGGGCTCCTGTTCAACCACCCCTCCACGGGCTACTATTCATCCTGCCCTCCGCCGTCTACTGTTCATCCTGCCCTCCACGGGGTGGTCCTATTCGTCCAGCCCTCCACGGGGTCCTGTTCATCCAGCCCCAACCGACTCGATCGATCGAGGTCCTGTTCATCCAGAGGCAACACCACGGGGTCATGTTCATCCACCCCACCGGGAACTGTTCATCCAAACCCCCCCGCGACGCTCACTGTTCATCCAGAGGCAGCATCGATCGGCTTCAGTTAGCAGCAGTAGCGAAAGAATCGCTCGATCGGGTTCAGTTAACTGCCATCAATCGATCACTCGGGTTCAGTAACGCGTAGCCTGCAGTGCAATCGCTCGGGTTCAGTTAGAGACCAACGCCTCGCTCGGGTTCAGTTAGAGCCAACGCCTCACACACATGCGCGTACATGTACGAGAGAAGCGCGCATCGCTCGGTCCCCGATCTCCCACCGTAACCGGGAACTCCCCGAAATTTTCCTCCCCCTCGCTTCTACCACGGTTTTTTCCATCATGGACGGCCCAAAGAATGTCATGCAGCTGCGTATCCGGCCCGCCCAGGACGAAAAGCCCATTTTTGTCATGATTTTTTGTCATAGAAGTAGGAGCCCACCACATCTATGATGATACCGGGTTTTGTCATAATTATCGTCATAGAAGTGTCATATGTATGACAGAAAAAAATTCGTTCGGCCTAAAATGTTACGGATGTGTCTTTTTTTGTAGTGAGAATATCTAGGCATGATCATGAACATAGGCATCACGTCCGTGTCAAGTAGACCGAAACGATTCTGCATCTACTACTATTACTCCACACATCGACCGCTATCCAGCATGCATCTAGAGTATTAAGTTCATAAGAAAGGGGTAACGCATTAGGCAAGATGACATGATGTAGAGGGATAAACTCAAGCAATATGACATAAACCGCATATTTTTATCCTCGATGGCAACAATACAATACGTGCCTTGTTTCCCCTACTGTCTCTGGGAAAGGACACTGCAAGATTGAACCCAAAGCTAAGCACTTCTCCCATTGCAAGAAAGATCAATCTAGTAGGCCAAACCAAACTAATAATTCAAAGAGACTTGCAAAGATATCAAATCATGCATATAAAAATTCAGAGAAGTATCAAATATTGTTCATAGATTATCTTGATCATAAACCCACAATTCATCGGATCTCGACAAACACACCGCAAAAGAATTACATCGAATAGATCTCCAAGAACATCAAGGAGAACTTTGTATTGAGATCCAAAGAGAGAGAAGAAGCCATCTAGCTAATAACTATGGACCCGAAGGTCTGCGGTAAACTACTCACACATCATCGGAGAGGCGATGGTGTTGATGTAGAAGCCATCTATGATCGAATCCCCCTCCGGCAGATCACCGGAAAAGGCCTCAAGATGGGATCTCACGGGTATAGAAGGTTGCGGCGGTGTAAAACGTGTTTCGTGGCTCTCTTGAATATTTTTAGGATATAAGAGTATATATAGGCGAAAGAAGTAGGTTGGTGGAGCTACGAGGGGCCCATGAGGGTGAGGACGCGCCTACCCCCCTGGGCACGCCCTCCTGCCTTGTGGCCACCTCGTTGCTTCCTTGACCTCCACACCAAGTTTCCTGAATTGCGTTTGTTCCAAAAAAAGATCCTCGCGAATGTTTCATTCCTTTTGGATTCCATTTGATATTCCTTTTCTGCGAAACACTGAAATAGGCAAAAAAACAGCAACTGGCATTGGGCCTCCGGTTAATAGGTTAGTCCCAAAAAAATATAAAAGTGCATATTAAAGCCCATTAAACATCCAAAACAGATAATCATGGAACAACAAAAAAATTATAGATACGTTGGATACGTATCAATCACAAGCATGCGTTAATATGAATAGTGTTTGTAGAATTCACTAGACACAAGCCTAAACGGCAACATTTCCATTCGAAATATGTTTTTTATTACGACCATTTGTAAATAAAACATTAACAAACTAAGTAAATGAAGAAAAAGGTACAATTGATAGAAATTTAATGATCATAGTGTGGAGCACATTAGAAGTATGCGTAACTAAATTAAATTCAAGCACTGACAAAATGGATAAGATTTATTAAGTAGAAACACTATGATCATTAAATTTTAAACACTATGAATACCTTAGTTGTGGCGATCTTCTTAGAACCAGAACTAGCCATTTCTTCATACTTGCACTTGGAAATATTTGGTCCTAGTTGAACCACCTAAAAATGATAGGAAAAATTGTAAAGAACATAGAAAAAAAGCTACAATAGTAGCATACATTATGAATCATCAGGGAACATGTTTGAGAATAAATTTTTCACAAGAATTGATGTAAAAATTTGCATACTGATATTAAACTGTAAGAGATCAAAAATAAACAAGAATGCATTTTTTATTACTATTATAATTGGTAGAAATAATTTATCAAAGAAATTGCATGAATAAGCAGCACTGTCATTTAGTTGCAAGTGCCAAAAATAAAGCATATAATCCAAGAAGTAAAAATGGTTTGGGGGTACTAATTAATTAACAATAATGCATAACCAGAAAAATTGTATTTAAATGTTCACATTCTATATTAGAAGAAATGGGCTTGCATCGTATACATACAGGAAGTTAAATCATTGCTGAAAATTTTAATAAGAGGTTTCATGATGTCCATGCAAAACTTGCAGACGTTATCTACAAAAATCATTGATAATGTATGAAAAATGCACAATTTATAAACTAATAGTTGAGCAATCACTTCAACAAGTAGCAAAAAAACTCTATCGATACCTCATCAACCTTCTTGGCAGCAGACTTGCCCGTGTTGGAAGCATAACGAGTCTAAATTTAGAAAGTAACAAATAATTCAAAAAAATCAATCAACTAAGAAAAAACAACAAACTAAAATTGCACATTAAACAAGAGACATGCATATATAATTTCATTTTTGCATGACCATTAAAGAGAAAATGCACACAGTTGGTGGAGTTGAAAAATTATACATTATCTGAGACAAAGTTGCACCGAGAAATCTAATATGCAGACTAAATGAGGTAGATATAGCACACTGACACAGATTTCGACCAAGTATGTCCATCCAGATGGGAATAAAGAGTCTATGTATGTCATATCAGGGTTCATTGAATATTCGACAGAAAGTTGCACACCGTATTTATGAGAGGAAGAAAATTACATAAAACATACTGAAATTCGCATCTACTCTGCAGATGAAAAATAGTAAAACTTGCACAGCAGCACAAACTGCAACAATTAAAATTGACCAAAATTAATGAATAAATGCGTTGAATGTTTAGAACTAAAATGTTATCAACATTATAGTGAAAAAAGAAAAAAGAAAATACCTTCTTCTTGGAGCCATCACCACCACCAGCACGATCCATCTAACAAAAAGAGGGCAGACATTAAAAATGCAATCGAAGGTTTAGTTAGAACTAAATGTTATCAAAAGAAGAGTGACAAGAAAAAGGAAAAAACCTTCAGCAGCACAAACTGCAACAATTAAAATTGACCAAAATTAATGAATAAATGCGTTGAATGTTTAGAACTAAAATGTTATCAACATTATAGTGAAAAAAGAAAAAAGAAAATACCTCTTCTTGGAGCCATCACCACCACCAGCACGATCCATCTAACAAAAAGAGGGCAGACATTAAAAATGCAATCGAAGGTTTAGTTAGAACTAAATGTTATCAAAAGAAGAGTGACAAGCAAAAGGAAAATACCTTCTTCTTGGAACCATCACCAGGACCAGCACGATCCATCTAACAAAAAAGAATGGCAGACATTTAAAATGCGAGACAATCAGCAAACATTATTTAAAAAAAAGACAGAAAATGGGAGATCCAACTTCATACCTTGTGCCTACTTCAACCCAGTACCTTCTATGAGTGTTTCTGGAAACAAGAAAGAAACAGAGAGAGATGGAAATCAACAAAACAAAACTAAGAACAGAAGCTTGAAAGCACGAACAGAGAGATGTTAGAAAGACAAACCTTCGAACACACAACTCGACCAGAACTAGAAAGAGCAAGAAGAAAGGGTCGGGACGCATATAGAGCAGGAGACCTAGAAAATGAGTAATATATAGAGATGGGGAGGAGGGTAAATGGCAGAGATGCAGAGAAATTACAAGCGACAGAGGTAGTGGGGGTAGTGGCCTCTCTGGTAGTTGGTTCCTCGGTATAAGTGGTGTGTAGTGGGGGTTAGTGGATCCAGAGAAGTGGGGTTAGTTGGATAACTGGCATCAAACATGTGTCTACACAAAAAACTGGTGGCAACAATAGAGGGAACAAAAATAAAGGGAACAAAGAATAAACCCACGCTAGAAAACAGAACTGATTTTTAAGAAGAGAAAAATGATTAGACGATCTAGGAAATTGTTTTAAGTCATTAAAATTGTTTCTCCAACAGCAACAGTAAGTAATACTATAGAAAATTATTTTAAATTAAGTCACAAAAATGCAGACAGTATTATTCATAAGAAACCAAGTATAAAAATGACAAAAATTAACACATATAAGGGAATAAAAATGTCCCAAAATTGTGGAAAAGAAAAAACTTAATGTAGGATCATATCATTGTTGTTCTTGTTTGATCTATATGGAAATCAAACAGCACAACATGATCCAGAAAGAAACTAAAATGGAAAATTTTAGAGCACAACAGGATGTTATACAAAAAAATTGAAGTGACCACAAAGAAAATGATTTATATTCTAACAGGTCAGAAAGATACAAACATCTCATGGACTTAAAAAAAAAGCCGTAACATCTCAAATCATTTCATCATCACAGTATACATGAGGAATCATTTACAAAAATGTCATAACACTTCGCACACATATCATTCCGATCATTTCTAAAAGAACTATTACACATGAATTAGCTGGGATTTTAAAATTGTTTTCATTCCATGTTTGAATCAACTCCATCCTCGGAAAAGTTATCTTGTTGGTGAAAATGCTTCAAATGCTACATTCTGAAAAACAGAAACTTTTGCGCCCAGGAAAATAATTTTCGTTTTAATAGAAGTGCGATAAAATACCGATTCTTTTTACAGAAGATTAATATACAAATTTCTCGTGTTGTCCTAATTTTTCAGAATTTTTTGAGTTACAGAAGTATTAGAAATGCCCAGATTGCTACAGATTGTTCTGTTTTCAGCAGATTCTGTTTTCTTTGTGTTGTGTGCTTGTTTTGATGATTCTATGGTTTCCTTTGAAGAGTTTTTGCCATAGAAAAGTTGGAATATAGTAGATATAGTGCAAAAATAAAATATGAATGGTTTGCAATAGTACTTATAGTAGTGATTGGCTTTCTTAGATTAAAAAGAGACATCCAATTCGCAGTAATACCAAACGCAACTAAAGTTTGTCTCAAAAGCGGCCCCCGCGTCGCTCCTTAGAGGCGACACGGGGGGGAACCCTAGAACTCCGCCGGCGGCCTCCCCCCGTCCCTCTCCTCCCCCTCGCCGCCGTCGGGAGCTGCTGCCGGGCAAAGCCCGGGCAGCGCCGGTGGCGGCGGGGACTCTCCTCGGCGCGGCCCCTCTCCTTCCTGGCCATGGTGTGGCGCTCTCCGTCGGCTGAGC
Organism: Triticum aestivum; assembly: GCF_018294505.1. Taxonomy (NCBI): domain Eukaryota; kingdom Viridiplantae; phylum Streptophyta; class Magnoliopsida; order Poales; family Poaceae; genus Triticum; species Triticum aestivum. The sequence goes on from NC_057809.1 coordinate 468,870,080, forward strand.
TTGGCAGGGTGGTACGGCGAAGTTCCGACGGCGGCTTAACGCGGTGGTCGTGGTGGTGGGGCGTTCCCGCCCGATCCTGCTCGTCCCGATCTAGATCTAGCCGGCCCAAGTTCGTCCGCTGCTTCCTTCAGGCGCGGTGACGCCGACCCTCCATGGCCGTTGGGCACTATAGTGGTGCAGGCGGCTGCAATGGTGGCTCGGTGTGGTGGTGGCCGTCGACAGTGCATAGCAGGAGGCGTGAAGGAGCGATGGTCTTGGCTGGGACAGGCAGTGATTTGGTGAGGCGGACTGGTGCGGTGGCGTATCTGGAGGCGACGTCGTGATCTACCAACCAGATCGGTGGCGGTGTTGTGATGGCTCGGCTAGGATGGAGTTCTTGGCGAGCAGCAAGCGTCGGGCTACCTCTGGGTTGTGTGGCGAGCGGTGGTGCTTTCCTAGTAGTGCCAGCGTGGGAGTTGTCCGTGGCTAGGTGCTGGGTCGTCGCAAGGTTGTCCCTTGGAGCGGGTGATAGCCTTCGTCGGCGGTTCGGGCTCTTGCTGGAGGTGTTGGGTGGTTGTTGTCCCTCAGCTAGGTGGATGGTGTTTGTTGGACCGCGCTTCTCTTTGCTGTGCGGTCTATCGGCGGTCCTCGGCTTTGCAAATGCGACGGCAAGGTGTTGTGGTGGCGGCAGTGCGAAGCTATTTGGACGGGCTGCCCAATTTCTTCGAGGTGCGGAGATGTACGACGATTGGATGGAAATCTTGCACGGCTTTTGTCAGGCCGGCGGCGATGGCACCCGTGGGTGTCGTTCCCCTTCTTGGAGGCGTCGTCGAGGTGTGTTCGGCATTTCCCTCGCTCATGTGGAGTTGGTTGTTGTCTCCGGGCGAAAGCCTCGATTCGATAGGATCAACATGATGGCGGCGTCCTTGACGTCGCTCCTCTGTTGGGAGCATCATGTTTGGAGACACGGCTTGGTTCCTCATTGCTTTCTTCTGGTGTTTGTCGTGGTCCTTTTTTGATCTTCGGCGGTGCTATGTACGACCGTCATAGGTGTGTCCAAGACGGTGTCTTTCTCGGAGCTGATCAAGTTCTGCCATTCACTTGCCATCTTCACTTGCCATCTCCTCTTAGGCATACATAGTGGATGGTGCGTTGACAAGTGAAGTTCGGTGAGAGATCGTGGTCTTCAGAGGTGCCTGGCGTTGGTCGAGACGCGGTGTTGTTTTCAGTTAGGACAAACGCTTTTGTTTTGTAGTTTTGTTTAGCTGTTGGTGGTTGTATTGGTCTTACTGAAGTGTGTTTGTTCATGCTACGCTCATTGTTCGCAATGAGCGGTAGTATTCTTGTACTTACAATTCTGCTTTCTATAAAGCTAAGATATACCTAGACGTATTCTCGAAAAAAAAAGTTTGTCTCAAAAAAGAAAAATGCAACTCAAGTATAGCAGCATTGTTATGAATACCTTGCGTTGTGAAGAGGAACCACTTGAACATCGTAAAACACATGGTGCATTTCACCAGCAAAATAAAATAAAACACATGGTGCATTTCACCCGCAAAATAAAATAAAACACATGGTGCATTTCTGTCGTTTCCGTTCTGGATCCACCACTTTTGCGGGGAGGAGTGCTCCGTACTTCCGCACCCAACAGCGGCCTATATACATATATAGTACATTATACATGGATGCCGAGCTCCAAAAGGCATTTTCGATTATACATGCATCTTGTTGCTAGATTAGATCAGGAATAACGGATCCGTATAATAAAACGTTGTTGACCTACATGGAGTAAACTGCCAGCCTAGGAACGTAAGTAGGTTCGTTGAAGTAACCCGTGACGAGACCTCGGGGAGATATGTCAACGCGAGTATTAACCCTTACGTGCCCCGCTCCGGCTGCAACTCCCAAATGTTGCACTCCACCATCGATCTCGCTTCTTTCTTTTTTAGCATCAGTACAGACACAAGCGCTTATATACACGCGCATACACTCATCCCTATGAACGCACACACCCACACCCTATCTCTATGAGCACCTCCGAGAGACTGAGCCGGCATATCATCTTGAGATTTACGAAGTCACCGTAGGCGCCTCGTCGTCGACGGGAACGTCTCCTCCCACTGAAAGCGCATCGCCAGAAATCCTGAAATAAATTCAGGAATAATGCGAGCACCAGGATTTAAACTCTGATGAGTTAGGGATACCACTGTCCACTTAACCATCTCAACCACAGGTTGATTCGCAGCAGAGGCGATCTTTCCACGCCCTACACGTATGCTTTCAACTGGGCCTGTGTGTGGGCTGTGGCAACGACGTCGAGACTCGAGGCAGGGCGGATCTGCCTGCTGGTCGATGCCGCGTCCCGTTGTCGCCTTGTCAGCCCAAGTCCACGCATCGCCTTGGCCTGCGTGAGGCCGAAGCAATGGTTGAGTAGTTAGCAGGGGTAGGAGGAGTGGGAGCGATCAGCGATGCCACGAATTATTACGTCGGAGCTGATATGTCAATGCCGGGACGAAAAGCGGGGCATAATTGCTGAATTATTGTTCTTCGCCTGCCGGTGGTTCGTGTTCATCTTCGTGTAGCCTGCCCTGCATCTGCCTGCGTGTCTGAATCTTGCTGGTTCTGATGGGCCGAACGGTACTAATGCATCAAATCAAATCAGGTTGGTTTAATCAGCGGCTTGGACATGGAAATGGACTTGACTGCTGTTGATATTTCGTTGCATTTGGGGGGAAATTTGACAGTACGGTGTTTGTCGTGGGGTCAGTGAGCTGAGGATGGGACACGCCCCCGTGTGCCGGCGACACTCACGGGACTGCGGCTCTGCTCACATGTGTTCGTTTGGATTCTAGACTGGCGGGCAGCAGGTATGTTAATGTTTGTTGCTTTGCAGAGATAAGATGCTGAATGTCAGGTTAATTTCACACAAAAAAGATTAAAGCTGTCACACCCGTCCGAATGGTTTCAGTCACGATTGTTAGCATGCTGCGAAGCGAAAATACTACTCCTCTGCAAAGTAAGTAATGATCTAAACGCTCTTATATTTCTTTATGGAGAAGTTACAGTCCAATTTTGGTTTTAGAGCAAGAAAATATGGATTTACAGTAGGCTGCTTGATAAGTTATGCTCCATTTTGTCATGGGCGCGAAAATTCAGAAAAAGAAACAGGTCTTGATCGCCCTATTTTGTGCGCGAAAAATACATAAACAAGGAGGAGAAAATGGCCCTCCGCAGCGGCGAACAGCAGCCACAGCATGGCAAAAGCCGCCTGCAACTACAGTAGTGGATAGCAGAAACAACAAAGGGGAGCTCGTTTCTTTAATGTGACACACATCTGGCCATGTGCGATGGAATCTCGGCACCGCTTCTGCTTTGCTCAACTCCTAACGACCCGCTAATACTACTTTTTGATTATGTTCCATGCCCAACAGAAAGGCAAAAGAACACAACAGCTCAAAAGGCACCCAAAGTAGCACAGTCCAGCCACGAACCCACAGTTTACAAATAGTTTAACCTGACTGCGGCAGCACTTGTTTTTACTCCTCAACTTTTCCACACATAGCAGATGGTGAAAGTATTTCAGATGAACTTTTGCACACATAGCAGATGGTGAAAGTATTTCAGATGAATGCAGCTCTTGCATTCTAGTCAGGTCACCTCTCGTTCTTCATCTGTTTCACACAATCTCCAAAATTTCACCGGAAAAAATTGCACAAGCTGATGGAGGAGGAGCGGAGGAGGATTAACCAGCACAAGTTTAACCCTCATAGTTAAGGAACAGGAACCAATCAAGAGCACTGTACACATACATCTACTACGAGTAGCATTTAGCAGCAGGTGATCAAAACCCAACCTTATAATTAGTAAAGTGATTAACCATCACCGACGGCGCCATCATCTACTAGACCACTAGCGGTAACTCAGTAGACCTCCTCGGGGATGCTCTGGAGGTCGGGCTCCCACTCCCCGCTCGCCTGCATCCGCCTCGTCTCCTCCGCCGCCCTGCGCATGCTGCGCCGCCGGAGCGACTGCAGCCTCTGCTCGGCGTCCGTGCCGCCGCCCGCCGCGCGCTGGCGGCTGCGGCGATCAGCAGACGCCGCAGCGGCCGCCACCTCGCCGCCGGTGCCGAGGGCGGCCACCATCTTCTTGAGCTCGCGCTTGCTGACCACGATCTTGACGCGCACCGCGCCGCCCACCTCCTCCCGGGACAGGACGCGCCCCCCGTGGTGCAGGTGCTCGAGCGCCTCCGCGGCCGCCTTGGACTGGTGCCGCCCGGCCACCGCGTCCCTGGGGAAGAAGCACCTGGTTGCCATCGATCTCGCCGCGACGCGATGCGATCGTTGGCCGCCGCCGCCGCCGCCCGCAAGCAAACGAGCCCCGGTGCGGTGTCTGTCCGCCGGCGGGCAAGCAGTGGTAGCGCTCAGTCCTTGCTCCTCCGACGTTCCTTGCAAGCCACAGCAGAAAGGCTAAAGCAATGGCAAAGTGAATGTGCGGGCTGTCGAGTAATGCGACATGCTAACATGCTTATATACTGGTTGGGCCGCATTAGGGGCCTTGCCTTTTGGTGAGCCGCGCAGCCCCAACTGTCTCCGAACACACCACCCCAGGTCCCTGACCGGTGGGCCAGCGCCCAGGGGGGGCCCGGCCCGGCTCCCTCGCCACCTGTGATGAGTGCGCGTCTGTCCCATCCCATACCTTTCTTCTCCCAAAATCAATAGCACTGTCAATAGATTTACAGAATGGTAAACAAATGCTCTATCTTTTTTAAGACTCGAAACAATCATGGGACCGAGACTTATTGCCGTGGCAGTTGAGGAGAGAAATGGATGCCTCACATGGCCGTCCCTCTCGCAGTCATTGGGACGATCCATGGGGGGAGGCCCTTGCAAGTAACGTGTTATCACAACGCGATGGGGACTCCAACTCGACGACCCGTGGAGCCTACGGTCGTGTACGTTCTGGTTACGATGGCGCAGTTTGACACGGACGCCCCTGGCCACAACAATGACCCCCCCATGTTCCCTCTTGCTATCTGGATAGGTTCGATCGTGATTGTGTGGTGGTAGTACGTGCATCCTCACATGTACTGTATGTGTACTGTGTAGTGTAGAGATGTATGTATGATCACATAGCGCGGAGCCTGGAGGTGCTGGCGAATTAGCGGTGCATGGTTTTGAAATGCAGGAGGCTCGATTCTGCAATGCTCGATCGCAGTCTCTGGGGTGTTGCCATTGGTGTCCCTTTCAGGTGGTTCGGAACTGAATCCTCTCGTGTGGTGACCTGGCTGTGCTGACGGAAACGGTCGAGCCGACGGTCGCGAAAGACGTTGCTACTTGCTATACATATGATTTTCTCGAACTCGATCTGAATATAACATCTTCCACGCATTTCAAGCTAACTACTACTCATAACCGTCAGTTGGTTAACAACGGGCATCGGATCGGCCTCTCTTGGGAAAAAAAGGCCTACGCCTCAATGGGTACGTGGCCGCAATTGAACCTGGCAGCTGTCAGCTCCTGTTTGTTAATCAATGTGATTGTTTGGTTTGACATTGGTTGTTAGCTTGATTAATCCTATTCCTACGTGCCATGATGAGGAGCAATCATCACCGACGTACATCTATACTACTACATCGACGCGGATCGATGGACGGTGAGCCAACCTCCATGATTGACTGCAAACCGCAACAGTAACGCGGAACCCGCCCGCGACGATCATGATTAAGGCGCGCAGGTCTGAAAACCAGCGGGAGCGGACGCACGCATGACGCGACCCATCTACAGCTTGGCTAGACTAGATCCGTTGTCCGTAGCATGCCAAGTGTGTGTGGTGTACAAACGACGAGATTGCATCACCAAACTAGGATATACCCTACGGCCGGGGTCGTTGAGCGACGAGCTAGCCGGTGACGTGCATTCATGATTGAGCCTCCGAGACAAGATGTTAATTTACAGATGAAGCCTCTCAGTGTGTGAAATGAATTCAACTGCTAATTGGTTTCCTCTGCTCATGATTAATAACTTAACAGACTTGTCAATGCGCAGTCTTTGGCAGTTTGGCTTTCTTCAGGAGGGCTTGAAAACTAGCTAGCTTTGGGGCTTTGTAGAGTGCATTGCAGGCCATGTTTTGAGGAGGAAGTAATATGGGGCGGATGCAGCTAGGCCCGTCGTAGCGGCCGTTTCTTTGTGTGCAAACCAAACCACTGCATAAACAAACACGCAGACAGATAAACAATCCCGTGGAGCTGACGAGGATAATAGCTTTCTTCACATGCACAAAAGCTAGATCGCTGTATTTCGCGTGCTGTGGGGCCGCGACGTCGATCGCCCTGGCCCCACACGCCAGCCGCATTTCTTCTCAGGTGTGGGCAGCCTAAATACCTGATGCCCACATCATGGCCCGATTGGTTCGATCTTATCGTGACAACTCGCTCAGCTGGCTGCTTGGTATCTATGCTTGAGTATGTGATACACCATGAGCACAGTGGCAAAGCGTGGTTAAGTCGGGCAGCTAGCTAGCTCTGCGGCTGTTCTTGTTTGCTTGCGTCTGAAACCCGGAATACATGCAGCCAAGTACGTGAGGTGTCCACGCTACGGACAAAATGCATGTGATTGCGCTGCTTTTCAGGTCAAAATTATGCGTCCAAGCGTTTTCATGTTGTGGGCTATCTCAGTCTCGCCGGAGTTTGCGTTGAGAGCACTGTGTTCCGGGATGGATCTAGCGCGAAATGCGAATCGGACGCTTGTGTGCTAAGCTTAAATATGAATCACCTAGGCTAGCTAAGTAGCCTAGCAAAGGTGCTGTGTTCCTTTGGAATGAAGGATGCAATATTTTACCACGTAGCACTGCTAGTTGGGTTGACCAAATTAGCGCCCATTTATTCAGCATGTAACCTTGCAGTAAACAATGGGATAGATCGGCAATATATTAGTAGAACGGTTTTTGAGATCACAACATTTTTTAAAGTAATGCGATCAACATTGGCATACACGGTGGACACGTACGCATGGCTAAGTACGAAGCTCGTCGGTACCTGTACCACGAACTCTTGTTTATTGGAGGTAACATGTACTTCATGTCAAAAGAAAGAGGTAACATGTACTTGATCGGTTGGGCGCAGTGCACATAATTAAAGATCGGGAAAAACTTAAGAGGAAAAAAAGAGAGGTTTTGGTAGTGACGTACTCGTGATGCTAGCATGACGTCCCGGAGCCGCTGATTTTTTTAAACGGAAAAATTGGTCACGATCAACGAATTATTTGGACGAGCGAGAAGGACGCGTGACATCCAGTACACAGCTTGGGCTACCCAAACAATGTCCGGCCGGGGCCACCGGATCAGCGACCCCCGTCCACCGCTCGCGCACGGGCCGATGGACCGTTCCTTCCACGCGTGCGAGCCGACGGATCGCGCCTCGACGGTCCGGATCAGGCCGACGCCGCTGCACGTCGAGGCTGGAGCCCTCTCCTCGGGAACGGATCAGGCCCACACGTCGACGGGCCGACGCCCCAGATGCGCCCACGCGTTGCCTCGGCCCGCCCGTATGCGAGAGACGTGTTAGCTGCCGCCGGCCGTTGCGTGTCGCGCTCTGTGACTGTGCGTGTCGCGTTGCCTCCTGTGACTGTGCGTTGTCCCCCGGAGACACGCTCGGTCGTTTTCAGGGAGGTCACATGCCGGGCTTAGCTGTGCGTCCGTCCATCCGAGCCTGTGGTGTGCACTGGCTGCGCCGCGATGCTGCCAGCTATCGGCACCGGCGGCAGCGGCTGCCGCGCGTTTTCTCTTCCGTACTTGCGGGCGCGTCATCGTCGACGCCGCTGCGCTGCGGGCTCGTCGTCGGCTTGCGCCGCTGCTTCCGCCGGGAAAGGGTGCCACCGGTCGCCGGTCGGCACGTGGGGTTTGCTTCGCGGGCGGGCGGGCGTCCGCGGAGCCGGGCTGGGTTTCCGGTTGTCTTGTGCGTCGGGACGGTGCTCGATACAGTGGTGTGTAGTGTTCTGAACTTCTGATGCGCAAGTGATGGAAGAAACGAACGCCGTGGCGGTGGTTTGATGGTGATAGCTGGCTGCCGTGGACTAGCTTAGCGGTGGTCGCAAAGGTGACTGGATTGCTCGTTAAATTCCGGTACGGCTGATTGGGTCTTAATTCCGGGTTTGAAAGTGTTGGCCTACGTACGTTCGTTTTCTTAATATCGTGAATCAAATGCACTGAACGAGGAATGGACCAGAGTAGACGGCCAGCTTCTTGTATTGTATCTGCGGCGGCTGTTTTTTTCAGGGAATCTGCGGCTGCCGGCAAGGAGTAGAATGCGGAGTCGCCATGTCACAGTATGACGTGGCGAGAATGAATAGAAACAATAATAAAGTGGTAGACGAGTATTAGGCTAGTCATAGTGGGAGTAACTTAGATAATAACATAATGCACTTTATTTTTTTTGCCTATGTGGCATGTAGTTAATGAGAGAAGAGGTGTTTAGGCTGGTCGTAATATGATACTAGTGTATGATACTACTTCCGTAATGCATAGTATCATAATTTAGTATTTTAGGTTGTTTTATTAATTGACATGCATGACACAAAGTAGTACAACATTTAATATGATACGGTATCATGATATGATACCACATCCTTTCTTTCCTTATTTAAGCGTGTGTCATATCATCTAAAAAATCTAGTTGGCATGCATGACACCGCTTAAGATACTCCCATTATGACCGGCCTTAGAGTAACATAATATGTTACTGTAACATAGCGTTTTTCGAGAAAGGATGAGTCTACAAGCTAATAAATGAAGTCATCTACTCCCTTCGTTCTTAAATATAAGTCTTTTTTTAGAGATTTCACTATGGATTAGATATGGATCAAAATGAGTGAATCTACACTCTAAAATATGTCCATATATATCCGTATGTAGTTTATAGTGGAATCTCTAAAAAGACTTACATTTAGGAACGGAGGGAGTATGACATTACAACTATGTTACTTTGCATTATGGGGGTAGTAATTTAGACTAGTTTCATATGCATGACACTAGTCTAAGTTACTCCTCACTATGACCAGCCTTAGGGCATCTCCAACCCGAACCTCAAACCCCGTATCCGTCCCGACACAGTTTTCCAGACCCCGCAAGCTATCCAACACCGACCGTCGGTCCGTACAGCGGTATGGATCATAACTTAGTGTCCAGTGTCAGGTGTTCTTTTTTTGCTTGTTTTTGACTTTGCAGAATATCAGTACTAAACAAAGTTCAAATGCCACAAACTTTTTAGAGATTTTTTTTGTCAATAAGAGACCCTGGAAGCTTCGATAGGCCACAAGAAGACGAAGGAGTGGCCCACTAAGCACTAGGACGCGCCCTGGTGGTTAGTGGGGCCCACGGGCCTCCGTTTGACCTACCTCCGCATCTATAAATACTCTAAAATCTGGGAGTCTACCAGGGAGTCCACGAAATACTTTTTCCACCGCCGCAAGTTCCAGAACCATAAGATCCCATCTAGAGGCCTTTTCCAGCACTCTGCCAAAGGGGGAAACGATCACAAAGAGGTTCTTCATCATCCTTGCTGCCCCTCCGATGATGGGTGAGTAGTTTACCACGAACATATGGATCCATAGTTACTAGCTAGATGACTTCTTCTTTATTTTTGATCTTCAATACAATGTTCTCCTCGGTATTCTTGGAGATGTATTTGATGTGATGACTTTTTGCGGTGTGTTTGTTGGGATCCGATGAACTGATGATCAGATCTATCCATGAATATTATTTGAGTTTTCTCTAAACTCTTTTATGCATGATTGTTATAGCCTCGTATTTCTTCTTTGATTTATTGGTTTGGTTTGGCCAACTACATTGATTTATCTTGCTAGGGGTGCATTGTTATGGGTTCGATCTTGCGGTGCTCAATCTCAGTGACAGAAAAAGACATGACACGCATGTATCATTGCTATTAAGGGTAATAAGATGAGATTTTATTTCATCTGTGAGTTTATCTTGTCTACATCATGTCATCTTGCTTAAGGCCTTACTCCGTTATTTCATGAACTTAATACACTAGGTGGATAGCGGTCGACGTATGGAATAATAGTAGTAGATGCAGAATCGTTTTGATCTACTTGTCTCAGACGTGATACCTATATACATGATCATTGCCTTGGATATTGTCATAATTATTTGCTTTTCTGTCAATTTCCCAACAGTAATTTGTCTACCCACCGTATGCTATTTGTATGAGAGAAGTCTCTAGTGAAAAAATGTCCCCCGGGTCTATTTTCTATCATATATTAAAACCAAAAATATCTTGCCGCAATTTTATTTTTATCTATCTATCAAAAACTATACTGTTTAACCTGCTCGTAACCATTGAGGGATTGACACCCCCTCTACGCGTGGGTTTGCTAGTATTTGTTGTTTGTGCGTAGATGCTGTTTATATAGTGTTGCTTGGTTCATATACTGGATTGATAACCTTGGTTACATAACCGAGGAAAATACTTATCTCTACTGTACTGCATCATCCTCTCTTCTTTGAGAAAATTCCAACACAACTCACAAGTAGCACCCCCAACAGATCTGCTACAACCGCCAACTCTTCCACGCTTGCCGCCAAGGCCGCCACACCCTCATTAGCGCGTACCGCCGCCATTGCCGCGGGCTCCGGTGCGCGTATGAGCCGCGTCTCCCCTGCGCCTTCCGTGATGGAGAGGGTGGTTCGAGTTTCTGAGGACATGTGTGATGCGAAGGATTTTGTGGAGGCGAGGCGAGGACAGAGGAGAGAAGAAGGCTAGATTTGGGGGCTGCGAGAGGAAAGAGATGATATTTATGGTGTCCCTAACCCTTGCTGACAGTTGCTACAGTTGTTTCGTGTGCGATTATGTGTGTACAAAAAACTTTGAAAATGCAAATGAGTTGTTTAAGGTGGCTAGGAGCATCACACATGATGCGTAATGCGAGTACTCGTGTGTGATGATTTGTAAGTTACACATACCTGTCCTTATGTTAACACGTGTGTGATAGCACGTGACACAACATACGGTTGTGTGCTGGGAATTGTGTGCACCACTTAGTCTTCCTGCGCTCCAGAGAAGAATTCCCGCGTAGCCGCATGGGTAAATTGTAAAACCCTCAATCCCCTAGCCAGCTGCTAGCCATAAATAAGCACAACAATGGCCGGCAGCGTTGACTAACTACTGATCCCCTTGCTAGCTAGTTACCCGCACATACTGGCATACCCAACGACTAACGACGGGATGCAGTTGGGCGATCACGAAGTCGAGGCTGGAGGCACGATGGCCGGCTTGGCGGTCGACGGCAATGCCGCCTCCTCTCCCAACAACGACCGGAGGAAGCAGTATATGCGGTACGAGTAAGCCGCCAGGTTAGCCCGGGTCGTCCTAAAAGCAAACAGGGATCGCCAGCGGCGATACTGCTGGCTCGGTGCAGAGTGCGGCAGATGGTGCGGGTGGAGGAGCAGGAACTGCGATGACACAAGGACAACTGCGGCAGTGGCGGCCGCCGCACGATGCCCGGGCTTATGTCCCTGATACACCCATTTTGCATCATGTTTTCCTATTGTTATTTATGATGTTTTTATCCATAATAATACTTTTTGGAGTAATTCTAATGCCTTTTCTCTCATAATATGCAAGGTACACGCAAATAGGGAGAATTTCGGCAGCTGGAAATCTTGACCTAGAAAAGCTGTGTCAGGCCACATATTCTGCACAACTCCAAACAAGCTAAAACTTCACGGAGATTTTTATCAAATATATGATGAATTTTGGAGCAAATAACTACCTAGAGGGGCCCCACCAGGTTGGCAAAACCCACCTGGGCGCGCCAGGGAGCCTAGGCGCGCCCTGGTGGGTTGCGCTCAGCTAGGCCCACCTCCGGTGCCCATCTTATGGTATATAAGTAATTTTTACCTATAAAAAAATAAGGAGAGGACTTTCGGGACGGAGCGCCGCCGTCTCGAGGCAGAACTTGGGTAGAAGCACTTTTGCCCTCCGGCGAGGTGATTCCGCCGGGGGGAACTTCCCTCCCGGAGGGGGAAATCATCGTCATCATCATCACCGACAACTCTCCCATCTCGGGGAGGACAATCTCCATCAACATATTCAACAACACCATATCCTCTCAAACCCTAGTTCATCTCTTGTGCAATCTTGTTACCGGAACTGTAGATTGGTGCTTGTCGGTGACTAGTAGTGTTGATTACATCTTGTAGTTGATTACTATATGGTTTATTTGGTGGAAGATTATATGTTCAGATCCAATATGCTATTTAATACCCCTCTGATCTTGAGCATGATTATCATTTGTGAGTAGTTACTTTTGTTCTTGAGGTCACAGGAGAAATCATGTTGCAAGTAATCATGTGAACTTGATATGTGTTCGATATTTTGATAGTATGTATGTTGTGATTCCCTTAGTGGTGTCATGTGAACGTCGACTACATGACACTTTACCATATTTGGGCCTAAGGGAATGCATTGTGGTTTAGCAATTAGATGATGGGTTGCGAGAGTGACAGAAGCTTAAACCTCAGTTTAGGCGCTATTCCGTAAGGGACCGATTGGATCCAAAAGTTTAATGCCATGGTTAGAATTTATTCTTAATACTTTTCTCCTAGTGGCGGATGCTTGCGAGAGGGTTAATCATAAGTAGGAGGTTTGTTCAAGTAAGAACAACACCTAAGCACCGGTCCACCCACATATCAAATTATCAAATTGAAGGAAATATGCCCTAGAGGCAATAATAAAAGTTATTATTTATTTCCTTATATCATGATAAATGTTTATTATTCATGCTAGAATTGTATTAACCGGAAACATAATACATGTGTGAATACATAGACAAACAGAGTGTCACTAGTATGCCTCTACTTGACTAGCTCGTTGATCAAAGATGGTTATGTTTCCTGGCCATAGACATGAGTTATCATTTGATTAACGGGATCACATCATTAGGAGAATGATGTGATTGACTTGACCCATTCCGTTAGCTTAGCACTTGATCATTTAGTTTGTTGCTATTGCTTTCTTCATAACTTATACATGTTCCTATGACTATGAGATTATGCAACTCCCGTTTACCGGAGGAACACTTTGTGTGCTACCAAACGTCACAACGTAACTGGGTGATTATAAGGGTGCTCTATAGGTGTCTCCAAAGGTACTTGTTGGGTTGGCGTAATTTGAGATTAGGATTTGTCACTCCGATTGTCAGAGAGGTATCTCTGGGCCCTCTCGGTAATACACATCACTCAAGCCTTGCAAGCATTGCAAGTAATAATTTAGTTGCGGGATGATGTATTACGGAACGAGTAAAGAGACTTGCCGGTAACGAGATTGAACTAGGTATTGATATACCGACGATCGAATCTCGGGCAAGTAACATACCGATGACAAAGGGAACAACGTATGTTGTTATGCGGTCTGACCGATAAAGATCTTCGTAGAATATGTAGGAGCCAATATGAGCATCCAGGTTCCGCTATTGGTTATTGACCGGAGACGTGTCTCGGTCATGTCTACATAGTTCTCGAACCCATAGGGTCCGCATGCTTAAAGTTCGGTGACGATCGTAATTAGGGTTTTTGTGTTTTGATGTACCGAAGGTTGTTCGGAGTCCCGGATGTGATCACGGACATGACAAGGAGTCTCGAAATGGTCAAGACATAAAGATTGATATATTGGAAGCCTATATTTGGATACCGGAAACGTTCCGGGTGAAATCGGGATTTTACCGGAGTACCGGGGGGTTACCGGAACCCCCCCGGGGGTTAATGGGCCTACATGGGCCCTAAGGGAGAAGAGGAGGGCCGGCTAGGGCAGGCCGCGCGCCCCCTTCCCCCTAGTCTGAATAGGACAAGGAGGGGGGGCACCCCCCTTTCCTCTTTCCCCCTTCCCCTTTCCTTCTCCAACAAGGCAAGAGGGGGCGTAGGACTCCTCCAGGCGCACCCCTAGGGCCGGCCGCACCTCCCCCTCTCCCTCCTTTATATACGGGGGCAAGGGGGCACCCCAGGACACACAAGTTGATCTTTGTGATCGTTCCTTAGCCGTGTGTGGTGCCCCCTTCCACCATATTCCGCCTCGGTCATATCGTAGCGGTGCTTAGGCGAAGCCCTGCGTCGGTAGAACATCATCACCGTCATCACACCATCGTGTTGACGAAACTCTCCCTCAACACTCGGCTGGATCGGAGCTCGAGGGACGTTGCCGAGTTGAACGTGTGCAGAACTCGGAGGTGCCGTACGTTCAGTACTTGGATCGGTCGGATCAGGAAGACGTACGACTACTTCCTCTATGTTGTGTCAACGCTTCCGTTGCCGGTCTACGAGGGTACGTAGACAACACTCTCCCCTCTCATTGCTATGCATCACCATGATCTTGCGTGTGCGTAGGAATTTTTTGAAATTACTACGTTCCCCAACAGTGGCATCCGAGCCAGGTTTTATGCGTTGATGTTATGCATGAGTAGAACACAAGTGAGATGTGGGCGATATAAGTCATACTGCTTACCAACATGTCATACTTTGGTTCGGCGGTATTGTTGGATGAAGCGGCCCGGACCAACATTACGCGTACGCTTACGCGAGTCTGGTTCTACCGACGTGCTTTGCACACAGGTGGCTGGCGGGTGTCAGTTTCTCCAACTTTAGTTGAACTGAGTGTGGCTACGCCCGATCCTTGTGAAGGTTAAAACAGCACCAACTTGACAAACTATCGTTGTGGTTTTGATGCGTAGGTAAGAACGGTTCTTGCTAAGCCCGTAGCAGCCACGTAAAACTTGCAACAACAAAGTAGAGGACGTCTAACTTGTTTTTGCAGGGCATGTTGTGATGTGATATGGTCAAGACATGATGCTAAAATTTATTGTATGAGATGATCATGTTTTGTAACCGAGTTATCAGCAACTGGCAGGAGCCATATGGTTGTCGTTTTATTGTATGCAATGCAATAGCGCTGTAATGCTTTACTTTATCACTAAGCGGTAGCGATAGTCGTGGAAGCATAAGATTGGCGAGACGACAACGATGCTACGATGGATATCAAGGTGTCGCGCCGGTGACGATGGTGATCATAACGATACTTCGGAGATGGAGATCACAAGTACAAGCCATATCATATCACTTATATTGATTGCATGTGATCTTTATCTTTTATGCATCTTATCTTGCTTTGATTGACGGTAGCATTATAAGATGATCCCTCACTAAATTATCAAAGTATAAGTGTTCTCCCTGAGTATGCACCATTACGAAAGTTCTTCGTGCTGAGACACCATGTGATGATCGGGTGTGATAGGCTCTACGTTCAAATACAACGGGTGCAAAACAGTTGCACACGCGGAATACTCAGGTTAAACTTGACGAGCCTAGCATATAATAGATATGGCCTCGGAACACGGAGACCGAAAGGTCGAGCGTGAATCATATAGTAGATATGATCAACATAGTGATGTTCACCATTGATACTACTCCATCTCACGTGATGATCGGACATGGTTTAGTTGATTTGGATCACGTGATCACTTAGAGGATTAGAGGGATATCTTTCTAAGTGGGAGTTCTTAAGTAATATGATTAATTGAACTTAAATTTATCATGAACTTAGTACCTGATAGTATCTTGCTTGTTTATGTTTGATTGTAGATAGATGGCCCGTGTTGTTGTTCCGTTGAATTTTAATGCGTTCCTTGAGAAAGCAAAGTTGAAAGATGATGGTAGCAATTACACGGACTGGGTCCGTAACTTGAGGATTATCCTCATTGCTGCACAGAAGAATTACGTCCTGGAAGCACCGCTAAGTGCCAAGCCTGCTGCAGGAGCAACACCAGATGTTATGAACGTCTGGCAGAGCAAAGCTGATGACTACTCGATAGTTCAGTGTGCCATGCTTTACGGCTTAGAACCGGGTCTTCAACGACGTTTTGAACGTCATGGAGCATATGAGATGTTTCAGGAGTTGAAGTTAATATTTCAAGCAAATGCCCGGATTGAGAGATATGAAGTCTCCAATAAGTTCTATAGCTGCAAGATGGAGGAGAATAGTTCTGTCAGTGAACATATACTCAAAATGTCTGGGTATCATAATCACTTGACTCAACTGGGAGTTAATCTTCCTGTTGATAGTGTCATTGATAGAGTTCTTCAATCACTGCCACCAAGCTACAAAAGCTTCGTGATGAACTATAATATGCAAGGGATGAATAAGACTATTCCCGAGCTCTTCGCGATGCTAAAAGCCGCGGAGGTAGAAATCAAGAAGGAGCATCAAGTGTTGATGGTCAATAAGACCACCAGTTTCAAGAAAAAGGGCAAAGGGAAGAAGAAGGGGAACTTCAAGAAGAACAGCAAACAAGTTGCTGCTCAGGAGAAGAAACCCAAGTCTGGACCTAAGCCTGAGACTGAGTGCTTCTACTGCAAGCAGACTGGTCACTGGAAGCGGAACTGCCCCAAGTATTTGGCGGATAAGAAGGATGGCAAAGTGAACAAAGGTATATGTGATATACATGTTATTGATGTGTACCTTACTAATGCTCGCAGTAGCACCTGGGTATTTGATACTGGTTCTGTTGCTAACATTTGCAACTCGAAACAGGGGCTACGGATTAAGCGAAGATTGGCTAAGGACGAGGTGACGATGCGCGTGGGAAATGGTTCCAAAGTCGATGTGATCGCGGTCGGCACGCTACCTCTACATCTACCTTCGGGATTAGTATTAGACCTAAATAATTGTTATTTGGTGCCAGCGTTGAGCATGAACATTATATCTGGATCTTGTTTGATGCGAGACGGTTATTCATTTAAATCACAGAATAATGGTTGTTCTATTTATATGAGTAATATCTTTTATGATCATGCACCCTTGAAGAGTGGTCTATTTTTTATGAATCTCGATAGTAGTGATACACATATTCATAATGTTGAAACCAAAAGATGCAGAGTTGATAATGATAGTGCAACTTATTTGTGGCACTGCCGTTTAGGTCATATCGGTGTAAAGCGCATGAAGAAACTCCATACTGATGGACTTTTGGAACCACTTGATTATGAATCACTTGGTACTTGCGAACCGTGCCTCATGGGCAAGATGACTAAAACTCCGTTCTCCGGTACTATGGAGAGAGCAGCAGATTTGTTGGAAATCATACATACAGATGTATGTGGTCCAATGAATGTTGAGGCTCGTGGCAGATATCGTTATTTTCTCACCTTCACAGATAATTTAAGAAGATATGGGTATATCTACTTAATGAAGCATAAGTCTGAAACATTTGAAAAGTTCAAAGAATTTCAGAGTGAAGTTGAAAATCATCGTAACAAGAAAATAAAGTTTCTACGATCTGATCATGGAGGAGAATATTTGAGTTACGAGTTTGGTCTACATTTGAAACAAAGCGGAATAGTTTCGCAACTCATGCCACCCGGAACACCACAGCGTAATGGTGTGTCCGAACATCGTAATCGTACTTTACTAGATATGGTGCGATCTATGATGTCTCTTACAGATTTACTGCTATCGTTTTGGGGTTATGCTTTAGATACGGCCGCATTCACGTTAAATAGGGCACCATCAAAATCCGTTGAGACGACGCCTTATGAACTGTGGTTTGGCAAGAAACCAAAGTTGTCGTTTCTGAAAGTTTGGGGCTGCGATGCTTATGTGAAAAAGCTTCAACCTGATAAGCTCGAACCCAAATCGGAGAAATGTGTCTTCATAGGATACCCAAAGGAGACTGTTGGGTACACCTTCTATCACAGATCCGAAGGCAAGACTTTTGTTGCTAAATTCGGAGTTTTTCTAGAGAAGGAGTTTCTCTCGAAAGAAGTGAGTGGGAGGAAAGTAGAACTAGATGAGGTAACTGTACCTGCTCCCTTATTGGAAAGTAGTACATCACAGAAACCGGTTTCTGTGACACCTATACCAATTAGTGAGGAAGCTAATGATAATGATCATGAAACTTCAGATCAAGTTACTACCGAACCTCGTAGATCAACCAGAGTAAGATCCGCACTAGAGTGGTACGGTAATCCTGTTCTGGAAGTCATGCTACTAGATCATGATGAACCTACGAACTATGAAGAAGCGATGGTGAGCCCAGATTCCGCAAAATGGCTAGAAGCCATGAAATCTGAGATGGGATCCATGTATGAGAACAAAGTGTGGACTTTGGTTGACTTGCCCGTTGATCGGCAAGCAATTGAGAATAAATGGATCTTCAAGAAGAAGACTGACGCTGACGGTAATGTTACTGTCTACAAAGCTCGACTTGTTGCGAAAGGTTTTCGACAAGTTCAAGGGATTGACTACGATGAGACCTTCTCACCCGTAGCGATGCTTAAGTCTGTCCGAATCATGTTAGCGATTGCCGCATTTTATGATTATGAAATTTGGCAGATGGATGTCAAAACTGCATTCCTGAATGGATTTCTGGAAGAAGAGTTGTATATGATGCAACCAGAAGGTTTTGTCGATCCAAAGGGAGCTAACAAAGTGTGCAAGCTCCAGCGATCCATTTATGGACTGGTGCAAGCCTCTCGGAGTTGGAATAAACGCTTTGATAGTGTGATCAAAGCATTTGGTTTTGTACAGACTTTTGGAGAAGCCTGTATTTACAAGAAAGTGAGTGGGAGCTTTATAGCATTTTTAATATTATATGTGGATGACATATTATTGATTGGAAATGATATAGAATTTCTGGATAGCATAAAGGGATACTTGAATAAGAGTTTTTCAATGAAAGACCTCGGTGAAGCTGCTTACATATTGGGCATTAAGATCTATAGAGATAGATCAAGACGCTTAATTGGACTTTCACAAAGCACATACCTTGACAAAATTTTGAAGAAGTTCAAAATGGATCAAGCAAAGAAAGGGTTCTTGCCTGAAGAAGTTGAGTAAGACTCAATGTCCAACCACTGCATAAGATAGAGAGAAAATGAAAGATGTTCCCTATGCTTCAGCCATGGGCTCTATCATGTATGCAATGCTGTGTAGCAGACCTGATGTGTGCCTTGCTATAAGTCTAGCAGGGAGGTACCAAAGTAATCTAGGAGTGGATCACTGGACAGCAGTCAAGAACATCCTGAAGCACCTGAAAAGGACTAAGGATATGTTTCTCATATATGGAGGTGACAAAGAGCTCATCGTAAATGGTTACGTTGATGCAAGCTTTGACACTGATCCAGACGATTCTAAATCGCAAACCGGATACGTGTTTACATTGAACGGTGGAGCTGTCAGTTGGTGCAGTTCTAAACAAAGCGTCATGGCGGGATCTACATGTGAAGCGGAGTACATAGCGCTTCGGAAGCAGCAAATGAAGGAGTCTGGATGAAGGAGTTCATATCCGATCTAGGTGTCATACCTAGTGCATCGGGTCCAATGAAAATCTTTTGTGACAATACTGGTGCAATTGCCTTGGCAAAGGAATCCAGATTTCACAAGACAACCAAGCACATCAAGAGATGCTTCAATTCCATTCGGGATTTAGTCCAAGTGGGAGACATAGAAATTTGCAAGAAACATACGGATCTGAATGTTGCAGACCCACTGACTAAGCCTCTTCCACGAGCAAAACATGATCAGCACCAAGGCTCCATGCGTGTTAGAATCATTACTATGTAATCTAGATTATTGACTCTAGTGCAAGTGGGAGACTGAAGGAAATATGCCCTAGAGGCAATAATAAAAGTTATTATTTATTTCCGTATATCATGATAAATGTTTATTATTCATGCTAGAATTGTATTAACCGGAAACATAATACATGTGTGAATACATAGACAAACAGAGTGTCACTAATATGCCTCTACTTTACTAGCTCGTTGATCAAAGATGTTTATGTTTCCTAGCCATAGACATGAGTTTTCATTTGATTAACGAGATCACATCATTAGGAGAATGATGTGATTGACTTGACCCATTCCGTTAGCTTAGCACTTGATCGTTTAGTTTGTTGCTATTGCTTTCTTCATAACTTATACATGTTCCTATGACTATGAGATTATGCAACTCCCGTTTACCGGAGGAACACTTTGTGTGCTACCAAACGTCACAACGTAACTGGGTGATTATAAAGGTGCTCTACAGGTGTCTCCAAAGGTACTTGTTGGGTTGGCGTATTTCGAGATTAGGATTTGTCACTCCGATTGTCGGAGAGGTATCTCTGGGCCCTCTCGGTAATACACATCACTCAAGCCTTGCAAGCATTGCAACTAATAAGTTAGTTGCGGGATGATGTATTACGGAACGAGTAAAGAGACTTGCCGGTAACGAGATTGAACTAGGTATTGATATACCGGCGATCGAATCTCGGGCAAGTAACATACCGATGACAAAGGGAACAATGTATGTTGTTATGCGGTCTGACCGATAAAGATCTTCGTAGAATATGTAGGAGCCAATATGAGCATCCAGGTTCCGCTATTTGTTATTGACCGGAGACGTGTCTCGGTCATGTCTACATAGTTCTCGAACCCGTAGGGTCCGCACGCTTAAAGTTCGATGACGATCGTAATTAGGGTTTTTGTGTTTTGATGTACCGAAGGTTGTTCGGAGTCCCAAATGTTATCACGGACATGACGAGGAATCTCGAAATGGTCGAGACATAAAGATTGATATATTGGAAGCCTATATTTGGATATCGGAAACGTTCCGGGTGAAATCGGGATTTTACCGGAGTACCGGGGGGTTACCGGAACCCCCCCCCCGGGGGTTAATGGGCCTACATGGGCCCTAAGGGAGAAGAGGAGGGCCGGCTAGGGCAGGTCGCGCGCCCCCTTCCCCCTAGTCTGAATAGGACAAGGAGGGGGGCACCCCCCTTTCCTCTTTCCCCCTTCCGCTTTCCTTCTCCAACAAGGCAAGAGGGGGGGAGTCCTACTCCCGGTGGGAGTAGGACTCCTCCAGGCGCACCCCTAGGGCCGGCCGCACCTCCCCCTCTCCCTCCTTTATATACGGGGGCAAGGGGGCACCCCACGACACACAAGTTGATCTTCGTGATCATTCCTTAGCCGTGTGCAGTGCCCCCTTCCACCATATTCCACCTCGGTCATATCGTAGCGGTGCTTAGGCGAAGCCCTGCGTCAGTAGAACATCATCACCGTCATCACACTGTCGTGTTGAAGAAACTCTCCCTCAACACTCGGCTAGATCGGAGCTCGAGGCACGTCACCGAGTTGAACGTGTGCAGAACTCGGAGGTGCCGTACGTTCGGTACTTGGATCGGTCGGATCAGGAAGACGTACGACTACTTCCTCTATGTTGTGTCAACGCTTTCGTTGCCGGTCTACGAGGGTACGTAGACAACACTCTCCCCTCTCGTTGCTATGCATCACCATGATCTTGCGTGTGTGTAGGATTTTTTTTGAAATTACTACGTTCCCCAACACAAAGTACAGAACACGAATTAAGCCAACATGATGAAAGTGACTAGATGAAATTCCAGTGTACCCTCAAGAACGCTTTGCTTACTAAAGAGACCATTTTGGCCTGTCATTTGCCTCCAAAGGATTGGGCTACCTTGCTACACTTTTGTTACTACTATCGTCACTTGCTTGTTACAAATTATCTTGCTATCAAACTACTCTGCTACTTACAATTTCAGCACTTGCAGACATTACCTTGCTGAAAACCACTTGTCATTTCCTTCTGCTCCTTGTTGGGTTCGACACTCTTACTTATCGAAAAGAGCTACAATTTATCCCCTATACTTGTGGGTCATCAAGGCTATTTTATGGTGCCGTTGCCGGGGAGTGAAGCGCCTTTGGTAAGGAAACATTTATATAGTGTGCTGAAATTTATTGTTACTTGTTACTATGGAAAACAATCCTTTGAGGGGTTTGTTCGGGGTATCTTCACCTTGACCGGAACCACAATTAGATACCCCTCAACCTACTGAAAATATTGAATATGAAATTCCTTCGGGTATGATAGAACAACTGCTAGCTAATCCTTATGCAGGAAATGGAACCAAACATCCTGATATGCACTTGATATATGTAGAACAAATTTGTGGATTGTTCAAGCTTGCAGGTTTACCTGGAGATGAAGTTATAAAAAAGGTTTTCTCTTTATCTTTGAAGGGAAAAGTATTGGCATGGTATAGGCTATGCGATGATATTGGATCTTGGAATTGGAATCGTTCGAAATTGGAGTTCCATCAAAAAATTTATCCGATGCATCCAGATCATCGTGATCGGAATTATATATATAATTTTTGGCCTCGCGAAGGAGAAAGTATCGCTCTAGCTTGGGGGAGGCTTAATTCAATGTTACATTCATGCCCCAATCATGAGCTCTCAAGAGAAATTATTATCGAGAACTTTTATGCTCGGCTTTCTCGTAATGATCAAACCATGCTCGATACCTCTTGTGCTGGTTCTTTTATGAAGAAGACTATTGAATTCCGGTGGGATCTTTTGGAAAGAATTAAATATAACTCTGAAAATTGGGAACTCGACGAAGGTAAAGAGTCAGGTATTAAAATTAAGTATGATTGTGTTAAATCTTTTTTGGATGCCGATGCTTTTCAAAAGTTTAGCACTAAATATGGACTTGATTCTGAGTGAATTATTTTCTACTCATGTTGATCACCGTAAAGAGAAGTGGTTTAAATATGACCCACCTATTAAAGAAGAAATTAAAGAATCAGTGCCAGTTAAAGAAGAAACTATACTTTATAATGTTGATCCAGTTGTTCCTTCTGCTCATATTGAGAAACCACATTTCTCTGTTAGGATAAAGGAACGCGCTAGAGTTTCAACTGCGGTAAACAAAAGCTATATTAGAACACCTAAACCTGATGAACAAATTAAAGTAGAACCTAGTATTTCTATGGTTAAAGATCTCTTGGAAGAAGATGTAGATGGGCATGTTATTTACTTCTGTGAAGAAGCTGCTAGAATTGCCAAACCTAATAAAAAGGATAAACATAGACCTGTCGCTGGCATGCCCGTCGTCTCAATTAAAATAGGAGATAATTGTTATCATGGTTTATGTGACATAGGTGCTAGTGTGAGTGCTATTCCTCACACTTTATATCAAGATATTATGAATGACATAGCAGCCGCAGAGACAGAAGACATAGATGTTACTATTAAACTTGCTAATAGAGACACTATCTCACCAATTGGGATTGTTAGAGATGTTGAAGTTTTGTGTGGGAAAATAAAATACCCTACCGATTTTCTTGTTCTTGGTTCCCCACAAGACGACTTTTGTCCCATTATCTTTGGTAGACCTTTCTTGAACACCGTTAATGCTAGAATAGATTGTAAGAAACAAACTATCTGTGTTAGTTTTGGTGATGAGTCTCATGAGTTTAATTTTTCCAAGTTTAGTAGAAAGCTTCATGAAAAAGAATTGCCTAGTAAAGATGAATCAATTGGTCTTACTTCTGTTGTTGTGCCTCCTACTGATCCACTAGAACAATATTTGCTAGACCATGAAAATAATTTACATATGCATGAAAGAAATGAAATAGATAAGATTTTCTTTTAACAACGTCCTCTACTTAAACACAATTTGCCTATTGAAACTCTAGGAGGTCCTCCTCCACCTAAAGGTGGCCCTGTGTTTGAATTAAAACAATTGCCAGACACTTTGAAATATGCTTATCTTGATGAAAAGAAGATATATCCTGTTATTATTAGTGCTAACCTTTCAGTACATGAAGAAGAAAGATTATTGAAAGTTCTAAGGAAGCACCGAGCTGCTATTGGATATACTCTTGATGATTTAAAGGGCATTAGTCACACTCTATGTTAGCACAAAATTAATATGGAACCCGATGCTAAACCCGTTGTTGATCACCAACGTTGGTTAAATCCAAAAATAAAGGAAGTGGTAAGAACGGAAATATTAAAACTTCTGGAAGCAGGTATAATCTATCCTATAGCTGATAGTAGATGGGTAAGTCTTGTTCATTGTGTCCCTAAGAAAGGAGGTATAACTGTTGTTCCTAATGATAAGAGTGAACTTATTCCACAAAGAATTGTTACAGGCTATAGAATGATAATTGATTTTAGAAAATTAAACAAAGCAACTAGAAAAGATCATTACCCTCTGCCTTTTATTGATCAAATGCTTGAAAGATTGTCTAAGCACACACATTTTTGCTTCCTTGATGGATACTCTGGTTTTTCACAAATACCTTTTTCTCAACGTGATCAAGAAAATACCACTTTTACTTGTCCCTTTGGAACCTATGCTTATAGACGTATGCCTTTTGGTTTATGTAATGCACCTACTACTTTTCAAAGATGTATGACTGCTATATTCTCTGACTTTTGTGAAAAGATTGTTGAGGTTTTCATGGATGACTTCTGTGTTTATGGGAAGTCTTTTGATGATTGTTTAAGCAATCTTGATCGAGTTTTGCAGAGATGTGAACAAACAAATCTTGTCTTGAATTGGGAGAAGTGCCACTTTATGGTTAATGAAGGCATTGTCTTGGGTCATACAATTTCTGAAAGAGGTATTGAAGTGGATAAAGCAAAGCTTGATGCAATTGAGAAAATGCCATGTCCTAAAGATATAAAAGGTATCCATAGTTTCTTAGGTCATGCTGGTTTCTATAGGAGATTTATCAAAGACTTTTCTAAAATTTCTAGGCCTCTTACGAATCTTTTGCAAAAGGATATTCCTTTTTTTATGATGATTGTTTAGAAGCCTTTGAAACACTCAAGAAAGCCTTAATTTATGCACCTATTGTTCAACCACCTAATTGGAACTTGCCTTTTGAAATCATATGTGATGCTAGTGATTATGCTGTTGGTGATGGTCTAGGACAAATAATTGATAAGAAACTAAATGTTATTCATTATGCTAGTAAAACTCTAGACAGTTCTAAACGAAACTATGCTACTACTGAAAAAGAATTCTTAGCAGTGGTGTTTGCTTGTGATAAATTTAGACCTTATATTGTTGATTCCAAAGTAATAGTTCACACCGATCATGCTGCTATTAAATATCTTATGGAAAAGAAAGATGCTAAACCTAGACTTATTCGGTGGGTTATCTTGTTAGAAGAATTTGATTTACATATGATTGATAGAAAAGGAGCTGAGAACCCCGTATCTGATAATTTATCTAGGCTTGAAAATGTGCCTGATGACCCACTACCTATTGATGATAGTTTTCCTGATGAGCAGTTAGCTGCAATAAATATTGCTCATAGTACTCCTTGGTATGCTGACTATGCTAATTACATTGTTGCTAAATATTTACCACCTAGCTTTACATATCAACAAAAGAAAAAAAAATCTTCTATGATTTAAGACATTACTTTTGGGATGACCCACATCTTTATAAGTAAGGAGTGGATGGTATTATTAGACGTTGTGTACCTGAGCATGAACAGGGACAAATCCTACGGAAATGTCACTCTGAAGCTTATGGAGGGCATCATGCTGGGGATAGAAATGCTCACAAGGTATTGCAATCTGGATTTTATTGGCCTACGCTCTTCAAGGATGCCTGTAAGTTCGTCTTATCTTGTGATGAATGTCAAAGAATAGGTAATATCGGTAAGCGTCAAGAAATGCCTATGAATTATTCACTTGTTGTTGAACCATTTGATGTTTGGGGATTTGATTACATGGGACCTTTTCCTTCCTCTAACGGGTACATGTTGGGGAGCATAGTAATTCAAAAAATTTCCTACAATCACGCAAGATCTATCTAGGAGATGCATAGCAACGAGATGGGAGAGTGTGTCCATGTACCCTCGTATACCGAAAGCGGAAGCATTTTGTAACGCGGTTGATGTAGTCGAACGTCTTCACGGTCCAACCGATCCAAGTACCGAACGTACGACACCTCCGTGTTCAACACACATTCAACACGATGATGTACCTCGAGCTCTTGATCCAGTAGAGGGTCGAGGGAGAGTTTTGTCAGCATGACGGTGTGGTGACGGTGTTGATGATGTGATCAGCGCAGGGCTTCGCCTAAGCACTACGATAATATGACCGAGGTGGTAAACTGTGGAGGGGGGCACCGCACACGGCTAAGACAATTGATGTTATCCCTTTGGGGTGCCCTTTGCCCACGTATATAAAGGAGGGGGAGGAGGAGGCCAGCCAAGGGGGAGGCGCGCCAAAGGGGGGGGTCCTACTAGGACTCTAAACCTAGTAGGATTCGCCCCCCTTTCCTTCCAACGGAGAGGGGTAAAGGGGAAAGGAGAGAGAGGGTGAAGGAAAGAGGGGGGTCGCGCCCCTCCCCTTGTCCAATTCAGATTAGGTCAAGGGGGGTGCGCCCCACCTCCTGTGGCGTGCCTCCTCTCCTCCACTGGCCCAATAACTTTCCCGGGGGGTTCCAGTAACCTCCCGGTACTCCAAAAAATCCCCGATCTTCTTTGGAACCATTCCGGTGTCCGTATATAACCTTCCAATATATCAATATTTACCTCTCGACCATTTCGAGATTCCTCATCATGTCTGTAATCTCATCTAGGACTCCAAACAAGCTTAGGTCATCAAAACACATAACTCATAATACAAATCGTCATCGAACGTTAAGCACGTGGATCCTACGGGTTCGAGAACTATGTAGACATGACCGAGACACATCTCCGGTCAATAACCAATAGCGGAACCTGGATGCTCATATTGGCTCCTACATATTCTATGAAGATCTTTATCGGTCAAACTGCATAACAACATACGTTATTCCCTTTGTCATCGGTATTTTACTTGCCCGAGATTCGATCGTCGGTATCATCATACCTAGTTCAATCTCGTTACCGGCAAGTCTCTTTACTCGTTCCGTAATGCATTATCCTGCAACTAACTCATTAGTCACATTTCTTGCAAGGCTTATAGTGATGTGCATTACCGAGATGGCCCAGAGATACCTCTCCGATACATGGAGTGACAGATCCTAATCTCGATCTATGCCAACTCAACAAACACCTTCAGAGACACCTGTAGAGCATCTTTATAATCATCTAGTTACGTTGTGATGTTTGATAGCACACAAGGTGTTCCTCTGGTATTCGGGAGTTGCATAATCTCATAGTCAGAGGAATATGTATAAGTCCTGAAGAAAGCAATAGCAATAAAACTAGACTGTAACATCCCAAATATCCAATTTGAAATGTTATACATTAGATCATCATGCATATCATGTTTTATTTTGCATTTTGGTTGATCCTAGAAATTCTACGCAACTCAATGACCCACGGAGAGAGTTGGGGATTTCATTATTTTCATATTTGAGTTTTCTCAAATTTTGAGAATAGGATTATTTGATTTTATTTATTTTATCATCAATTATTTTTACTACAAACATATGAGAGAGGGAATAAAATGACTTTCCCAAAATAAAGAAATATTGAGGATTTAATAATAAAATCAAATAAGATTTTATTTCGGAGTTTTTTGGTGTTTTATTTGAATTTAGGAAAAATGTGCGTTTTTCAAAATTGCATTTAGGTCCCAAATAAATGTTCACCTTGTGCACCCTGATTTTAGAAGCCCGTGAAAATTTATTTCGGAATTTTTGGAGTCCGTTTAGTATTTCTTTTTATTTTTCTTCCGAGCGAAATTATTAAAAAAACGAACCGACCTAGGGGCCGTGTCCGACTAGGACTCCCGGCCCGTTAGGCTTTATAAGCCAGCCCACCCTGGCCGAACCCTAGCCCCAGCCCCAGCCCCAGCCCTGCCGCCGCCGCCGCGCCTCGCCACCCGTGCCGTCGCCGCCGCCCGCCGGATTCCGCCGCCCGAGGTTCGCCGCCGCCTCGTTTTCCGTGCCACCATTTTTTTTTCGAAAAACCGTCGGGTTTCGTCGGTTTTTCCGGTTTATTTAAATAGTGAGTGTTCGTCCGTTCGTTCGTTCTAGCGAACGTTCGTCCTTTTTCTTTTTCTCGGATTAAATCCGCGATTTTTTTGATCGCGATTCCTGATTCGATTTTCGTTTTAGTATAACTTTTCGCTCGTTTATCGGAATCAGGCAATTCAAGCGCCCAGAGTTTCGTCTCGAAACCCTCTATCCGTTTAACCAACTTAAACAAGATTTTGATACTATAAAATTTGCCCTAGATCCAGATTAGTAGAACGAAGTTGATTTCTTTCACCGTTTGACTTTCGTTGCTTCGTTCGATTTGATTCCTTTTGCCAACCGGAGTTCTTAAGTTGAACCTTCTGGTTAGATCTCTTATTTGAGTTTTACCTGTGCATTAGATGAGTACTTATTGTATGCTTGTTTGTTTGTTTGTTTGCGATAGAGTACCCGAAGTGCGCCGCTTGTTACTTCGAATCTCTAGGTTTCCCGGATCATCAACAAGGCAAGTAACACTTTGATCATACCTTTTCTACTACCCAGTTTTATTGCATTAGATCAATCCTCACACATTGCATGATTAGGATCTAATTAAATTGTGGGATGGGAAGTAGTTGAGGTAGTACCTATTACCTGTTTATTATCAAACCTTTGGGAGTTACTTCTACGTTTGCTTATTATGCCATGCTATGCTAGTAGACGTGGATTAGGTGAGTGATATCCATGACAGATGTGAGTTTTTTTAATTAATGGTTCATCTAAGGTGGCAACTTAAACACACATCTGGGTGGATTGAGGCACCTTGGTATTCCAGGAATTGCCTGTTTTCTTTTGGACCGCCACCCAGGCTCAAAGGGATCATGAGACTATTCAAACTAGAAACTTCCATGTGCAGCCACAAGCTATTATGGGCTCTAGCATAGTTGACTAAGTCGTGGCGAACTCTTACAGTGGTAGACTAGCAGATGTAGGGGATGTAGGTGGTACGTCTACCCGATCGTAAGGTGCTAGCGCTTCTGAAAGACTATGTCTCAGTCATCCGTCTTCTCAAACACCTTGTAGTGCGAGAAACCAAATGGAGGCGATCGAGTCTTGTGGGGAAAAGTGCGCAAACCTCTGCAGAGTGTAATAAACTAATCATGATTAGCCGTGTCCCCGGTTATGGACATCTTGAGTATCTAGTACTTGGATTATCATGTGAATCTCAACATGTTACTCTAAATTAATTTTGTTGGGTTATGTTTAATGATGATGCTTAATTGGGATTGAGAATGCTGTCAACCATTCTCAATGTTTAACAACTACCATGATAGTTAAATAAATTTATTCCTTTGAAGTAGGGAAAAATTGGCTTTACGCAAAACTGTAACCATAGAGCTTTCTACCAGCCAAATATGCATATAGTATAGCTATTTCATTCCATTACTCTCTATGTGTTACCTTGCCAGCATATTCCATGTGCTAACCCGTTTTTGGGCTGCAACGTTAATGTTGCATACTTTTCAGACGACGATTAAGGAGTTTTAGGTCGTGGTTCTATACTCAGTGATGCCGTTGGAGTTGATGGACTCACTTATCTTCCAAGCCTTCCGCTGTTATCGTTATTAGATGGCCTTAAGCCATATTTATTGTAATAAGTTCTCTTTTGAGACACTCGATGTAATAAGTGTGTGATTGCTACTCTGCTATAAATCCTCCAAGTACTGTGTGGTGTCAGCATTACTGATCCAGGGATGACACCGGAGCATAGAGATCAGACTGTTTGAGGTCTGGTCGCTATAGAGATGGTATCAGAGCACACGCTGACTGTAGGACACGACCACTAAGCTAAAGACCTAGATCACTTTTCACTCTGTTCTCTTCTTACTTTTCATCTTTTCTACTCATTTAGGATGGCAGATGCAAGGAATAAGTTCACGCAACCGGATGAAGATACACCCTTTGGACGTAACTTGAAGGAAGTCACTAGATACCTGAATATAGGAGTACCAAGCTTCACAGGAACCTACAATGCCACTTTACCTGAAGAAGAGCGCTGGATGATTCAAGTTCAAGTTCCAGGAAGGACGTTCATGCCAGTCACTAAACCCATAGAGTTTTCTTTTGATGCACCAACTTGGAGTCTAGGAAAGAGCATGGCAGCTCACATCGCCATGGGACGCATTGGAGAAGTCTACCGCAAGGATCTCAAGGATACTATCTACCAGATTTGTGGGCGCCGAGATGAGCACTGGGAGATGATCAGCACCAGGAAGGATAGATCAATCGCAGCTTTTATCCAGGAGTTAAACCAGCACATTCGACGACAGGAGAACCAGATGTGCGCCGACATGATAG
The DNA here is from genome assembly GCF_018294505.1 of Triticum aestivum. Taxonomy (NCBI): domain Eukaryota; kingdom Viridiplantae; phylum Streptophyta; class Magnoliopsida; order Poales; family Poaceae; genus Triticum; species Triticum aestivum. The sequence continues at coordinate 468,900,171 of NC_057809.1, forward strand.
ACCTGAAGAAGGCAAGGACAAGAATCAAGGAACTGGAGGAAGAACTCAAGGCTACACGTGAAGATTATGAAGAAGAAATTGAAGTATTGGTAGATAAGAATGACGACCTGATCAAGAAGATTGGGATATTTATGGGAGGCCCTACGCCAGTAGATGAAGACGAAGAACCCAAGGAGATTAGCCCGGAAGACTACATCATCATCGACGGCACCGATTCGGATCCAGATAGTAGCGATGATGACTATGTTGATGAAGCTGGAGTAGATACCATGGAGTCTGCAATCGAAGAATATTTCTAGTAGACCACCTCATCAGTAGTAGTAGTCCACCGTGTAAATATAGTAGTCCGAGCACTTTTGCAATAGATAGATTGATTGTATGCCCTTGTTTCATTGAATGAAGTGAATTGTTTGCTTTTGCCTCATGTGCATATGGGTAGTGTTTTCTCTTTAGACCCCCTTTATTCTTACATCTCATCTTTTCCAAACCCTCAGATGCCTCCGAGATGTGACCCCGGATTTGCCTTTCTACCGGAGCTCACCTAGTTGATCCAGCAGCAGAACACATTAATGCACTTTCTAGTCCAGAATCAGAATAGGGGAAAAACAACAACAACCCACCACCACCACCACAAGTTGACCACTTAGCCCATTTTCTTAGGCTGAATCCGCCGGTGTTTTCCAGTAGCACCGAGCCGATAGTAGCAGATGATTGGCTCTGCAAGACAGTTAGGGAGTTAACCATAGCAGTATGTACGGATGCGGAGAATTTGAAGTTTGCCGCACATCATCTTGAAGGACCCGCGGCATCATGGTGGGAGAATTTCACCGCCACTTTCCCAGTCGACACTGTCACATGGGACCAGTTTCAGCAGGCTTTTCGTACTACCCATGTTTCAGCAGGAGCTATGGCCATGAAGAAGCGTGAGTTTCACAACTTGCGCCAAGGAGGACGGACAGTTGGCCAGTATGTGGAGTAATTTAGTAAGATAGCATGTTATGCCCCAGATGACGTTGCTACAGATGCAGCTAAGCAGGAGAAGTTTCTGGAAGGACTGAATGATGAGTTGAGCATGCAGTTGATGGTAGCAACCTTCAACAACTACCAGGAGTTGGTAGATCATGCTCTTATGATTGAAGGGAAGCAACAGCAAATTGAGAATCGCAAGAGGAAGTATGGACAAGGAAAGTACAATTCAGGAGCTCAGCAGAAGCCACGTTTTACCCCTAGACCGGGAGGACATTTTCAGCATACCCATGGAGGAGGTAGCTCGCACAATCACAATGGCACCAAGAATGGAAATGGCAATGGAGGAATCAACGGCCAGAATCGCACCAACCCATCAACCCCAGCCAAGAAGGACCTAAGCCAAGTCACTTGCTTTAAGTGTCAGAAGACTGGACATTATGTTAATGAATGTCCTGAAGGCCAAAATGGCAATGGAAGTTTTGGGAAGAAGCCGAACCCTTTCCACAGGGGACAGGTGAACCACGTTAGCGTGGAGGAGGTTGAAGCTCAGCCTGATGCAGTAATAGGTAAGTTTTTGGTTAAGTCATTTACTGCACTCGTTCTTTTTGATACTGGTGCATCGCATTCATACATCTCAAGGGGATTTGTGGATAAGTATAACCTATCAACCCAAGCCCTTAGGTCACCCATGTTAGTAACCTCGCCTGGAGCAGAGTATGTGGCTGGTCTATGGTGTGATCGGTTACCACTACTAGGGAAAAGCCTATACACAGAATCTTACCAGTAGCGCTGTACAAAATCAAACTCTACTGCTACTTAGTAGCAGCGCGCGTAAATAAACCGCGCTACTACTATGACTTTTGCAGTAGCGCGTACTGGCGAAAAGCGCTGCTGCTATGTTTGAACTGGGCGCGCATGGCTAGCCCAACCTAGCAGTAGCGCGTATACTGGCCCAGCGCTACTGCTACTCTCCTTAGCTATAGCGCGCTTACGTGTAAGGCGCTGCTGCTACCGGAAATAAAATAAAGTGAAAAACAAGTAGAAAAGTAAATGAAAATGGAAGAAATAGAAAAAGGAGAAAGAAAAAAAAATAAAATGTAAAGAAAAATAAAAGAAAAAAGGGAAAAAAGGAGAAAGGAATAGCAGTAGCGGGTTTCAGGAAACGCGCTATAGCTAGCTTAGCTATAGCACGTTTTCGGAAACGCGCTACCGTTATGTTTCACTTAAACAGCGGTTCCCCCCCCCCCCCGCACCCCCGGCCACCACTTCTTCCCCAAATCCCTCGCCCTCGCCGCCGTCTCCCCAATTCGCCGTCGCCCCACTTTGCCGCCGTCTCCTGCCGGCGTGGACGCCCGCAACTTCACCTCTCCCCCCGAGGCCGCCGTCATCCTCACCGCCGCCGCCCGAGGCCGCCCTCAGGCTCACCGCCGCCGCCCGAGACCGCCCTCGACGTCACCGTCGGCGCCCTCCACCTCATCGCCGCCCGAGCCCGCCCAGGACCGCCGTTGCCCGTGCCCGAGCCCGCCCTCTTCGCCCCTGCCTCCATCACCGAGCACCTCCCCGCCACCGTCTCTCCCCTCTCTGTAAGTCCCCCACCCCTCCCCCCACTCATCTCTCTTTGCATTCTAGAGAAAAAATTAGTAGAGCAAAAGTTTGTTTATAGCAAAAAATTTAGTTTAGAGCAAAGGATGTTAAGTAGTAGATGTTAGAGCAAAAATTAGTTTAGAGCAAAAATTTGGTTTACAACAAAAGTTAGTTAGGGCAGTAGGGTTTAATTAGGGTAGATGCTGCTTGTATAGTATATAGTGATACTAGTAGATGTTAATTAGGTTAGGGCAATAGTGGTACTAGTAGATGTTAATTAGATGTTTTTCAGTTAGGGCACTAGAGTTTTGCTAGGTTAATTAGGTTAGTAGTGCTGCTAGTAGTATTGGTACAGTAGGTTAATTAGGTGATGTTAAATGAATAACCTAAATGAATGAAATTAGTAGTTAACTGAATTTTTTTCCTTTCATCATTATAGAGAACTAAAGTTAACTGAATTTTGTTCTATTAGTAGTTAAATAAATTTTCTTCTACACTGTTTGCACATGTGGTTGCTCGTGTATATTTGGACACTGTTTGCAGGGAATGATGCTTAGTGGCCTATGTTTTGCCGGAATGTTGATTCATTTCTTTTCCGGCAAATTTCAGGTTCTCGATTTGTCCACTTTTTAGCAAAGCTCATGCCGAAATTTTCCGTGAATTTCGGCATGACTTGTGCTACAAACTAGGACATATTGAGTGCACGTGATTTGCCGCACCAGGAAGGAGTCAACATTCCTACAAAACAATAGGCCTTTTTATGTCATTATTCATTTTATTAGGTCTAGAATTAATTGACTAGATTTAATCATAGGAAACATGGCTAGCAACGATGAAGGACAGGGTTCTGGTGATTGCGACGACGCCTACCGGGCGGCAGACGAATTTTTTAGCCTTACCGATGATCAACCGATGTTATTGCTGGGCCCACCGGTGGCATCGGGGACTGAGACCGACACGCAGACCGGTGCTGAGACTGAGACCGGCGCTCAGACTCAGACCGGCATCGAGACCGGCGCTGAGACTGAGACCGGCGCTGCCTCGGGGAGCGGAGCCGGTGTAGAACCGAAAGCAAAGAGGCAACGGGTTCCTAACAAACTCAGGACTACTAGAGTGGTGGTCACGGAGGTGGACGACGGCAATTTTGAGCCAACGGCGCCCGAGGAAGCGCGTCGATGCTACGACAATCAAATAGGCTGCATCGTACGGACAACCGCCACCATCAACGATGAGAAACTACAGAAGATAGAAAATATGAGGAGCTCCCTCCTAAAGAAGTTTCACCAGATATTCTTGTTCCCGGGCCGGAATGAGAAGGATTATAAAGATCCAGATGAGGACCCGGCAATGAAGAAGATAAACAAACACGCCATGACCAAGTTTAGCGACGCGTTGGCCGCCTGGAAAAATCGAGTGAAAGCAAGGATCATCGACAAGAAGGAACCCTACTCCGAGATTGTAAAGGATAATCCGACAATCACGGAAGAGCAGTTTCAAATATTCAAGGAGGCTTGCGAGGCCGAAGATGCCAAAAAAAGTCTAAGTACATGAAGGGGCTTCAAGAGAGGAACATTGGGAGCCACCACCTCGAAAGCCGTGGTTACGGCGGAAAGAGGTCCAAATGGGCCAAGGAGGACGCGGAAGCCGCGAGTCTGGGCATCCCAGACCCCTTGGCGGAGTTCACCGTCCCGCAGGAGCGTGACGTCCTCAGGGCCCGGCACCGTTGGGACCCAGTGAAAAAGGTTTACGAGACAACACCGGTCATTACGGAGTTCATGAGACTGCTGGTAATTTTAGTTTCTGATCAATTCGACTGCACACGTTAGTCATATTTGTAAATGATTGTGGTGCCTTTTGCAGAGAGAGCAGCACAAGATTGCGGCCGAAAGCGACTCGCCGTCTGAGGCATTGGCGAGGCCCAAGTGGGACACTCCATTCAACCGGGCGTTGAACATATTGAAACAACAACCGGTGGATACTCGACCGTCGTATGGACGCGTGCACAGTGTTGGAGACGGCGCCACATGGAAGAAGTACTACCGTGAGACCATGGAGGAGAGAAAGGAAAGACGGAGGTTAAATCAAGAAAACATCGACAAGAGGGTTGAGATTGCGGTTGAGAAGAAATCAACTGAGATAGTTGCAACAGCGGTAGCTGCCGCAAAACAGGTGGCTTTAGATATTTCTACTACCTTGGTTCCGGCCGTTTTCAATTGGACCAGGCAAAATCCAAAAAAAGATGCAGCGGACTTTCCCCTTGCTGACTTCTTGGCAGGAGCAGCTCGACTAGCGTTGCACCAGCACCTGCAGCTGCACCTGCTCCCGCACCGGCTCCCGCACCGGACGTGCTAGGCGGTGCTTCGTCTTGGGCTGAGCTCGACGCCCTCACGGTATCTGTCACACCGGCCCCCTTCAATATAAATGTATAATCTCCCGTTTTCGTTGCCTTTCGGATGTCTCACGTCGCAGACTTTTCTTTGCAGGCCGACGAAACCCCGTGCACCATATTGTACACCATCGGCGACCAGAAGGTGGACGTGGGGAAGGCGACGATAATGGAGCCGAAGGAACCATTGTTCCACAGCCGGCCGATCCCCCCGAACGTCTTCAAGGTTTCCGTGGCCAGTGTCAAACCGGGCCACGAGAATTTGCCTCCTCCAGTACTACTGGGGGATGACGACGAGACACCGCGGCGGCTTGGTGATTGTTGCAATGCTGGGTGGGTCCTGTTGTGGCCAAAGAGTCTGCTTCGTCTGGAGGCGGCCGGGAGCACACCCACGAGCACGCAGCCTCAGCAAGGTATGAACATCAACACCCCACCTACCCAATTATCGTCGGGTGTCGGGTTGGGTGATAGCGGACGGGGTAAGGAGGAGGCTCCATTAGTCGCTGATGACGTCGCCATGGATGAGGATGAGGACGACGATGGCGCTGCTGAACAGTATGTCTATACTGGCGCCTCCTCAGGGTTTGAGCGTCATGAGTCGGTGCCTGAATTGCCGTCTCAACATATTATGGACGACCTTCCGGTAGTAAAGAAGTTTAGGAAGAGAGCGAGGAAAGGCAAAAAAGCTGTTTCTATGATCCAGCCGCCTCAGCAGCCTCGGCTTCAGGACCGTATAGATATCCCCGGTGCGGATAAATGGCATATCCCCGGTCAACCAATCCTACCTGCAACAGCGCTACGGGCCAGATTCGGCGATCTAAAGAGACTTCATGACGATGTGCTGCGGGTAGAGAAAGACCTCATCGCCTCGAAAGATCCAGGATACCCACTCTACGTGGTTAACGTTCCGCGGCAAATGTCGTACGTCGACAGCTTCCCCGCGGATAAGTTCTTCCTCCGATTCGATTACATATTCGACATGTTTCACGTGAAGAAGCTGGATTTTACGTTTGTCCGCCTTTATGCCTTGCACATGAACTACATCATCGGGGTTGAGCAGATATCTCATATCTGTGTCGCTGACCCGTACTACATGCACGAGGGCTTCTTGGGAGTCTGCGCAAATCACCGTGAATACGCGAGGGATTACATCGTCAATTTCATGCTCGCCAATAAGGACAAGGAGGCGATTCTCGTGCCTTATCATCCCGTGTAAGTCATCCGCGCTGCTATCCTTCCTTCGATTTCAATCATTCATTTGCACGGTGGAGGCTAATTAATTTGAGGACTTATTTTGCGCAGCGGCGGGCGCGCCGTCCTCATCATCCTCTACCCCCGATTCTCCCACGCTCTTTACTTGGACTCGTCGAAGAACATTCACAAAAAGGATTACACCCACATCAAGGATGTTCTCGACAGTGCTATGTTTTACTACCAAGCAAGGGGTGGAGAGGTCAGGGACAAGAAGAGAAGGGGCGGCAGGGTCGCCTTCGGCCATAAGACCGACTTCTGCTGCATCCAGCAACCGAACGATTCTCTTAATGATGGATTCTATGTCCTACACCACATGCTGGAGTACAGACGGGATCACCAGAACCTTCGCATGTCACCTAGATCCGGCGATGCCCATATTCTGCAATGGGCAAAGGACATAGGAGATATCGAGGATCATCGACTTCGAGCTGAGTTCTATAACATCCAGCGCGAACTTGCCCAAATCATCATGAAGGAGGTCGTCGGAAAAACAGGGATGTTCTACGGAGAAGGACAAATGTCGCGGGAAGACGTCCGAACATGGATAGCCTCTCAGCGTCTCGACCTGAAGCCTTTCACTAGGCTCGGGGACTATCTCCCTGACTTGGATGGATGGAACGACATGTTGGAGTGATTGTCGATATATGACAATGTGTCCGTTTAGTCCATACTTTCTGTATGACAAAACTTTGAGTTATGCACGGTGAAACTTTATTTGTGATGTAATTAAACCGTCCTCCTCCTCGACTAGCGAAAATCACTCTAGTTAGGGCATTTTGGGGTACGATGAACTTTGTTATTTATGCTTATGATATGTTGTTTTTATTTTTGCCAAGTCTGTCTCTTTCTGTTGCTCAACTATATATGTTGCATATCATCGACTCATGTGATGATGCAGGTGCATAGATCATAGATGGCGAAGAAGTGCTATGCCAGGAGTATATATACGACAAGTGGCCGGAGTGTCAGGCCCTTCCGGTTTCCGAGCGACAGGCAGTAGTTAGTTTAGAGGTTCACGCTAATGCGAAAGAGGGATACGAACTCATGTTCTCAAAGTGATAGCTCTTCTCGCGTATATCATTGTTTAGATGGATGACGATGTATTTGCATATCATTCGAGACTTGTATCGCTATTTTCGAGATGATGACGAGAGACCACTTTGTGTTGGATGATGATTATGATGATGACATGATTTGATGAGACTAAGTGTATGTATATGCTATGATTACATTTGTATGTGTATGATATGCTAAAGATTATTGTATAAAGCCTATTCAAATACAAAACAAATATGCAGGAAGAAACTAATAAATAAACTAGTAGTAGCGAGGGGGGAAATTTAGCAGTAGCGCCGCATTGTCAGTAGCGCGTCCCAGCAAACAGCGCTGCAGATAATATCAGTAGCGCCCTTTCCCAAAGAGCGCTACAGCTATTCATGTATAGCAGTAGCGTGGGACAACCGGCGCTACTGCTATACGTTAGCTTTAGCGCCTTATTAGTAACGCCGGTGCCCGCGCTACTGAGAGGCCCAAAACCCTCGCTGCTGGTAGGCTTTTCCCTAGTAGTGTACCATTAAGGATTGGTAACTATGTTTTTCCCTCAGACCTAATAGTATTGGAATCCCAAGGATTGGATGTGATATTAGGCATGGATTGGTTATCAAAGTATGAAGGGATTATTGAATGTGCTAGTAAGTCAATTTTGCTTACCACACCAGAAGGGAGAAGGATCAAGTATGTATCCCGGCATGTGCCAAAGAGGACTCAAGTAAATTGCCTAACAGGAGTTGTGCAGGAGGAAGTACCAGTGATAAGGGATTTTCCTAAAGTATTTCCAGAAGAGTTGCCAGGCATGCCACCGGATAGAGATATTGAGTTTTTGATTGAGCTATTGCTAGGCACAGGGCCAATATCAAAGAGACCATATAGGATGCCAGCAAAGGATTTGGTGGAAATTAAGAAGCAGATTAAGGAGTTACTGGATAAGGGATATATTCGCCCAAGTTCTTCGCCTTGGGGATTGCCAGTACTTCTAGTGGAGAAGAAGGATGGATCGTTAAGGATGGTTGTTGATTATTGAGGATTGAATGAAGTAACGATCAAGAACAAGTACCCACTACCAATGATCAATGACCTGTTTGATCCATTGCAAGGAGCTAAGGTATTTTCCAAGATCGATCTACGATCAGGATACCACCAGTTGAAGATTCGAGAACAGGATATTCCGAAGACAGCTTTTACCACCAGGTATGGGTTGTACGAGTATACCGTTATGTCATTTGGTCTGACTAATGCACCTGCCTATTTTATGAACATGATGAACAAAGTGTTTATGGAGTTTTTGGATAAGTTTGTCGTAGTGTTCATTGATGATATCCTGGTTTATTCGAAGAATGAAGAGGAGCATAAGGAGCATTTGCGTTTGGTACTTGGAAAGCTCAGAGAACATCAATTATATGCCAAGTTCAGCAAATGTGAGTTTTGGTTGAAGGAAGTAGGATTCCTTGGACACGTTATATTCGGAGAAGGTATAGCAGTTGATCCCACTAAAGTTGAAACCGTGACCAAGTCGGAAGCCCCAACAACAGTTGGAGAGATCCAAAGTTTTCTTGGACTCGCAGGATACTACCGGAGATTTATTGAGAATTTCTCAAAGATTGCGAAGCCTATGACTGAGTTGTTGAAGAAAGATACCAAGTGCATATGGACGGAGGAATGTGAGGCTAGTTTCCAGGAGTTGAAGAAACGTTTGGTTACCTCACCAGTGTCGATTTTGCCAGACCAGACCAAAGATTATGAGGTGTATTGCGACGCTTCACGTCGAGGACTTGGAGCAGTGCTTATGCAGGAAGGGAGAGTTGTTTCATATGCCTCAAGGCAACTGAAGCCTCATGAGTTAAATTATGCCATGCATGATTTGGAGTTAGCAGCCATAGTGCATGCTTTGAAAACATGAAGACATTTCCTCATTGGAAATCATTGTGAGGTGTACACGGATCATAAGAGTTTGAAGTACATTTTCACCCAGAAGAAGTTGAATCTCAGACAAAGGAGATGGTTGGAGCTTATCAAGGATTATGATATGAAATTGCATTATCACCCCGGAAAGGCTAATGTAGTAGCTGACGCATTAAGCCGTAAGAGCCATGTCAACACGCTAATGACGGGAGAAATACCCAAGGAGTTAGCAGAAAATCTTCGTGAACTATGTGTGGAAATAGTTCCGAGAGGCTATGTAGCAGCATTGGAGATTCAGTCAACTTTGATGGATAGAATCAGGGAAGCTCAGAAAACTGACAAAGAGATTGCCGCTATAAAGGAGAAATTGAGCAAAGGAAAAGCTAAAGGATTTCGTGAGGATGAGCACGACACCCTATGGTTTGAAGATCGCGTTTACGTACCCAATGACCCGGAGATCAGGAAGTTGATTTTTCAAGAGGCACACGATTCACCATATTCGATTCACCCAGGAAACACCAAGATGTATTTGGATTTGAAGGATATTTTCTGGTGGACCGGAATGAAGAAGGATATTGCGGAGTATGTAGCAGTTTGTGATGTATATCAGAGAGTAAAGGCAGAGCATCAGAAGCCAGCAGGATTGTTACAACCATTGCCGATACCCGAATGGAAGTGGGATAAGCTAGGCATGGATTTTATCACGGGATTGCCCAAGACTCGTTCAGGCTATGACTCGATATGGGTTGTAGTCGATCGATTGACAAAAGTAGCTCATTTCATCCCAGTAAAGACCACTTACACTAGTGCTAAGTTGGCAAAGATATACATGACCAGGATCGTATGTTTGCATGGAGTTCCGAGGAGTATCGTATCAGATAGAGGAACCGAATTTACCTCAAAGTTCTGGAAGCAGTTGCACGAAACCTTGGGAACCAGGCTAGAATTCAGTACAGCTTTTCATCCACAAACAGATGGACAGACCGAGAGAGTCAATCAGATTTTGGAGGATATGCTGAGAGCTTGTGCGCTAGATTATGGATCTAGTTGGGACGATAATTTACCGTATGCAGGGTTCTCTTACAACAACAGTTACCAAACCAGTTTAAAGATGGCCCCTTCCGAAGCCTTGTACGGAAGGAGGTGTAGGACACCGTTATCATGGGACGAAGTTGGAGACCGCCAGTTGTTTGGACCTGATTTGATTAAAGAGTCTGAACAGAAGGTGAAGTTGATTCACGATAGGCTCAAGGTAGCCCAGTCCTGACAGAAGAGCTATGCAGATTCTAAACGCAAGGAGACAGTTTACGAAGTCGAAGATAGAGCTTATCTTCGAGTATCTCCACTTCGGGGAACAAAGCGTTTTGGAGTTAAAGGGAAGTTAGCGCCACGATTTGTAGGACCCTATCGAGTTTTGGAACGTATGGGAGAAGTGGCCTACAAGTTGGAATTGCCTGAAGGATTGTGAGGAGTTCATGATGTGTTCCACATTTCTCAGTTAAAGAAATGTCACGCGGAGATGGCTGACATACCATTGAGAGATACAGTGCCTTTGGAAACTATTCAGTTGGATAACGATTTGACCTACGAGGAGAAACCAATTAAGATCCTCGAATTTGCCAGTCGAGTCACTCGCAGCAAGGTTATCAAGTTTTGCAAAGTTCAGTGGACCCACCACACGGAGGATGAAGCCACCTGGGAACGAGAGGAAGATTTGCTCAAGGACCACCCTCACCTATTTTCTAGCCAACCCGAATCTCGAGGGCGAGATTCATCTTAAGGGGGGTAGGTTTGTAACATCCCAAATTTCCAATTTGGAATGTTATACATTAGATCATCATGCATATCATATTTTATTTTGCATTTTGGTTGATCCTAGAAATTCTACGCAACTCAATGACCACGGAGAGAGTTGGGGATTTCGTTATTTTCATATTTGAGTTTTCTCAAATTTTGAGAATAGGATTACTTGATTTTATTTATTTTATCATCAGTTATTTCTACTACAAGAATATGAGAGAGGGAATAAAATGACTTTCCCAAAATAAAGAAATATTGAGGATTTAATAATAAAATCAAATAAGATTTTATTTCGGAGTTTTTCAGTGTTTTATTTGAATTTAGGAAAAATGTGCGTTTTTCAAAATTGCATTTAGGTCCCAAATAAATGTTCACCTTGTGCGGCTTGATTTTAGAAGCCCGTGAAAAATTATTTCGGAATTTTTGGAGTCCGTTTATTATTTATTTTTATTTTTCTTCCGAGCGAAATTATTAAAAAAACGAACCGACCTAGGGGCCGTGTCCGACTAGGACTCCCGGCTCGTTAGGCTTTATAAGCCAGCCCACCCCGGCCAAACCCTAGCCCCAGCCCCAGCCCCGCCTCCGCGCCTCGCCACCCGCGCCGCCGCCGCCGCTGCCCGCTGCTGCCCGCCGCCACCGGATTCCGCCGCCCGAGGTTCGCCGTCGCCTCGTTTTCCGTGCCGCCGTTTTTTTTCGAAAAACCGACGGTTTTCGTCGGTTTTTCCGGTTTATTTAAATAGTGAGCGTTCGTCCGTTCGTTCGTTCTAGCGAACGTTCGTCATTTTTCTTTTTCTCAGATTAAATCCGCGATTTTTCTGATCGCGATTCCTGATCCGATTTTCGTTTTAGTATAACGTTTCGCTCGTTTATCGGAATCAGGTGATTCAAGCGCCTAGAGTTTCGTCTCGAAACCCTCTATCTGTTTAACCAACTTAAACAAGATTTTGCTACTATAAAATTTGCCCTAGATCCAGATTAGTAGAACAAAGTTGTTTTCTTTCGCCGTTTGACTTTCGTTGCTTCGTTCGATTTGATTCTTTTTGCCAACCAGAGTTCTTAAGTTGAACCTTCTGGTTAGATCTCTTATTTGAGTTTTACCTGTGCATTATATGAGTACTTATTGTATGCTTGTTTGTTTGTTTGCGATAGAGTACCCGGAGTGCGCCGCTTGTTACTTCGAATCTCTAGGTTTCCCGGATCATCAGCAAGGCAAGTAACACTTTGATCATACCTTTTCTACTACCCAGTTTTATTGCATTAGATCAATCCTCACACATTGCATGATTAGGATCTAATTAAATTGTGGCATAGGAAGTAGTTGAGGTAGTACCTATTACCTGTTTATTATCAAACCTTTGGGAGTTACTTTTACGTTTGCTTATTATGCCATGCTATGCTAGTAGACGTGGATTGGGTGAGTGATATCCATGACAGATGTGAGTTTTGTTAATTAATGGTTTATCTAAGGTGGCAACTTAAACACACATCTGGGTGGATTGAGGCACCTGGGTATTCCAGGACTTGCCTGTTTTCTTTTGGACCGCCACCCAGGCTCAAAGGGATCATGAGACTATTCAAACTAGAAACTTTCGTGTGCAGCCACAAGCTATTATGGGCTCTAGCATAGTTGACTAAGTCATGCGAACTCTTACAGTGGTAGACTAGCAGATGTAGGGGATGTAGGTGGTACGGTCTACCCGATCGTAAGGTGCTAGCGCTTCTGAAAGACTATGTCTCAGTCATCCGTCTTCTCAAACACCTTGTAGTGCGAGAAACCAAACGGAGGCGATCGAGTCTTGTGGGGAAAAGTGCACAAACCTCTGCAGAGTGTAATAAACTAATCATGATTAGCCGTGTCCCCGGTTATGGACATCTTGAGTATCTAGTACTTGGATTATCATGTGAATCTCAACATGTTACTCTAAATTAATTTTGTTGGGTTATGTTTAATGATGATGCTTAATTGGGATTGAGAATGTTGTCAACCATTCTCAATGTTTAACAACTACCATGATAGTTAAATAAATTTATTCCTTTGAAGTAGGGAAAAATTGGCTTTACGCAAAACTATAACCATAGAGCTTTCCACCAGCCAAATATGCATATAGTATAGCTGTTTCATTCCATTACTCTCTATGTGTTACCTTGCCAGCATATTCCATGTGCTGGCCCGTTTTCGGGCTGCAACGTTAATGTTGCAGACTTTTCAGACGACGATTAAGGAGTTTTAGGTCGTGGTTCTATACTCAGTGATGCCGTTGGAGTTGATGGACTCACTTATCTTCCAAGCCTTCCGCTGTTATCGTTATTAGATGGCCTTAAGCCATATTTATTGTAATAAGTTCTCTTTTGAGACACTCGATGTAATAAGTGTGTGATTGCTACTCTGCTATAAATCCTCCGAGTACTGTGTGGTGTCAGCATTACTGATCCAGGGATGACATCGGAGCACAGAGATCAAACTGTTTGAGGTCTGGTCGCTACATAGATGATGATAATGCTAAGCTAAGAGATGGGTCTTGTCCATTACATCATTCTCTAATGATGTGATCCCGTTCATCAAATGACAACACATGTCTATGGTCAGGAAACTTAACCATCTTTGATTAACGAGCTAGTCAAGTAGAGGCATACTAGGGACACTCTGTTTGTCTATGTATTTACACATGTACTAAGTTTCCGGTTAATACAATTCTAGCATGAATAATAAACATTTATCATGATATAAGGAAATATAAATAACAACTTGATTATTGCCTCTAGGGCATATTTCCTTCGGTCCCCCACTTGCACTAGAGTCAATAATCTAGATCACATAGTAATGATTCTAACACCCATGGAGTCTTGGTGCTGATCATGTTTTGCTCATGAGAGAGGCTTAGTCAATGGGTCTGCAACATTCAGATCCATATGTATCTTGCAAATCTCTATGTCTCCCTCCTTGACTTGATCATGGATGGAATTGAAGCGTCTCTTGATGTGTTTGGTTCTCTTGTGAAATCTGGATTCCTTCGCCAAGGCAATTGCTCCAGTATTGTCATAAAAGATTTTCATTGGACCCGATGCACTAGGTATTACACCTAGATCGGATATGAACTCCTTCATCCACACTCCTTCACTTGCTACTTCCGAAGCAGCTATGTACTCTGCTTCACACGTAGATCCCGCCACGACGCTCTGCTTGGGACTGCACCAACTTACTGCTCCACCATTCAATATAAATACGTATCCGGTTTGTGACTTAAAGTCATTGATACGTCTCCATCGTATCTACTTTTCCAAACACTTTTGCCCTTGTTTTGGACTCTAACTTGCATGATTTGAATGGAACTAACCCGGACCAACGTTGTTTTCAGCAGAATTGCCATGGTGTTATTTTGGTGCAGAAATAAAAGTTCTCGGAATGACCTAAAAATCAATGAAGAATATTTTTGGAATATATAAAAATATAGGCGAAAGAATCAAGGCCAGGGGGCCCACACCCTGTCCATGAGGGTGGGGGCGCGCCTACCCCCTGGGCGCGCCCCCTGCCTCGTGGGCTCCCTGGTGCTCCACCGGCCTCAACTCGAACTCTATATATTCATGTTCGGGGAGAAAAAAAATCAGAGAGAAGGATTCATCGCGTTTTATGATACGGAGCCGCCGCCAAGCCCTAATCTCTCTCGGGAGGGCTGATCTGGAGTCCGTTCAGGGCTCCGAAGAGGGGAATCCGTCGCCATCATCATCATCAACCTTCCTCCATCACACCAATTTCATGATGCTCACCGCCATGCGTGAGTAATTCCACGGTGGTGGGTTGAATGAGATTTATCATGTAATCGAGTTAGTTTTGCTAGGGTTTGATCCCTAGTATCCATTATGTTCTGAGATTGATGTTGCTATGACTTTGCTATGCTCAATGCTTATCACTAGGGGCCGAGTGCCATGATTTCAGATCTGAACCTATTATGTTTTCATGAATATATGTGAGTTCTTGTTCCTATCTTACAAGTCAATAGTCACCTATTATGTGTTATGATCCGTTAACCCCGAAGTGACAATAATCGGTATACTTACCGGTGACGACTATAGTTTGAGGAGTTCATGTATTCACTAAGTGTTAATGCTTTGGTTCGGTACTCTATTGAAAGGAGGCTTTAATGTCCCTTAGTTTCCAATAGGACCCCGCTGCCATGGGAGGGTAGGACAAAAGATGTCATGCAAGTTCTTTTCCATAAGCACGTATGACTATATTCAGAATACATGCCTACATTACATTGATGAACTGGAGCTAGTTCTGTGTCACCCTATGTTATAACTGTTGCATGAGGAATCGCATCCGACATAATTATCCATCATTGATCCATTGCCAACAAGCTTTTCACATATTGATCTTTGCTTAGTTACTTTACCGTTCCCACTGTTACAATTACTACAAAACTGCTACTGTTACCTTTGCCACTGTTAACATTACTTCCATACTAGTTTGCTACTAAATACTTTGCTACAGATATTAAGTTTTCCAGGTGTGGTTGAATTGACAACTCAGCTACTAATACTTGAGAATACTCTTTGGCTCCCCTTGTGTCGAATCAATAAATTTGGGTTGAATACTCTACCCTCGAAAACTGTTGCGATCCCCTATACTTGTGGGTTATCAAGACTATTTTCTGGCGCCGTTGCTGGGGAGCATAACTCTATTCTTTGAGTCACTTGGGATTTATATCTGTTGATCACTATGAAGAACTTGAAAGATGAAAGAACCAAGATTTATCCCTCAACTACGAGGGGAGGTAAGGAGCTGCCATCTAGCTCTGCACTTGATTCACCTTTTGTTATGAGTAAACTTGCGACACCTACTCCTGCTATTCATTCTGATATGTCGCATGTTATTGATGATGCCACTTCTGCTTTGCATGATACTTATGATGAAACTACTTCTATGCTTGATAATACTGTACCACTAGGTGAATTTCTTGATGAACAACTTGCTAGGGCTAGAGAGAATGAAATTATTGAAACTGATAATATTGATGAAAGTGACGATGAAGATTCTCCCCCTAGATATGAATTGCCTGTTGTGCCAGAGGGTTATGTTATGGATGAAGAAACTGCTAGAGACTTTTTAGCTTGCAATGATAGATATGATCTTAAGTAATTATTAGCCAAGCTGAAAGAAAAGTCTTTGAATGCTAGAATGAAATATGACACTGCTTTTGCTACTTCACCTATCTGTATTTCTGATAAGTATTATGATTTCTCTATCGACCCTGAGTTAATTACTTTGGTTGAATCTGATCCTTTTTCTGGCTATGAATCTGAAATTGTTGTGCACATCTTACTAAATTAAATGATATAGCCACCCTATTCACTAATGATGAGAAAACTCGCTACTATTATATCCTTAAGTTATTTCCGTTCTCATTAAAGGGTGATGCTAAAACCTGGTTTAATTCTCTTGATCCTGGTTGTGTGCGTAATCCCCAGGATATGATTTATTACTTCTCTGCTAAATATTTACCCGCTCATAAGAAACAAGCTGCCTTAAGGGAAATATATAATTTTGTGCAAATTGAAGAAGAGAGTCTCCCACAAGCTTGGGGGAGGCTTCTCCAATTACTTAATGCTTTGCCTGATCATCCTCTTAAGAAAAATGAAATACTTGGTATCTTTTATAATGGACTAACTGATGCTTCTAGAGACCACATAGATAGTTGTGCTGGTTGTGTTTTCAGGGAAAGAACTGTTGATCAAGCTGAATTGCTATTGAATAATATGTTGAGTAATGAAAATGATTGGACACTTCTTGAACCAACTCCTAAGCCAAGTCCGAAGAAAAGGGGCATTCTATTTCTCAGTCCTGAAGATATGCAAGAGGCAAAGAAATCTATGAAAGAAAAAGGTATTAAAGCTGAAGATGTTAAGAATTTACCACCTATTGAAGAAATACATGGTCTTGATAACCCGACACATGTATTAAAGGTAAATTCTCTCTATAGATTTGATGAAGGTGATATTCCTCGTTATAAGTCTACTAGCCAATGCTTAGATGAGTTTGATAATTTTATTGTTAAACAAGAAAACTTCAATGCTTATGTTGGTACACAATTGAAACATAATGCTTATATGATTGAACAACTGAGTGATTATATGTCTAGAGTTAAAGGTGAACTTAAACTTATTAGTAAACATTCTTCAATGGTTACCACTCAAGTAGAACAAGTACTTAAGGCTTAGAATGATTTGCTCAATGAATTAAATAATAAGAAAAATGATATTGTTGTTAGAGTTGTGACTAGAGGGGGTAAAATGACTCAGGAACCTTTGTATCCTGAGGGCCACCCTAAGAGAATTGAGCAAGATTCTGAGAGAACTAATATTGATGCACCTAGTTCTTCTAAGAAGAAGAAAAGGAAAAATGATAGGACTTTGCATGCTTCTAGTGAACCTGTTGTTGACACACCTGAGAATCCCAATGATATTTCTATTTCTGATGCTGAAACACAATATGGTAATGCACATGAACCTAGTGATAATATTAATGATGATGTTCATGTTGATGCTCAACCTAGCAATGACAATGATGTAGAGATTGAACCTGCTGTTGATCTTGATAACCCACAATCAAAGACTCAACGTTATGATAAGAGAGACTTTGTTGCTAGGAAGCACGATAAAGAAAGAGAACCATGGGTTCAGAAACCCATGCCTTTTCCTCCTAAACCATCCAAGAAAAAGGATGATGAGGATTTTGAGCGCTTTGCTGAAATGATTAGACCTATCTTTTTGCGTATGCTTTTGACTGATATGCTTAAAATGAATCCTTATGCTAAGTACATGAAGGATATTGCTACAAATAAAAGAAAGATATCGGAAGCTGAAATTTCTACCATGCTTGCTAATTATACTTTTAAAGGTGGAATACCTAAGAAACTAGGAGATCTAGGAGTACCAACTATACCATGCTCCATTAAGAGAAACTATGTTAAAACTGCTTTATGTGATCTTGGAGCCGGTGTTAGTGTTATGCCTCTCTCTTTATATCGTAGACTTGATTTGAATAAATTGGCACCTACTGAAATATCTTTGCAAATAGCCGATAAATCAACTGCTATACCTGTCCGTATTTGTGAGGATGTGCCTGTTGTGGTTGCAAACGTTACTATTTTAAGGAACTTTGTTATTCTTGATATTCCCGAGGATGATAGTATGTCTATTATTCTTGGTAGACCCTTTCTGAATACTGCAGGGGCTGTTATTGATTGGAACAAAGACAATGCCACTTTTCATGTTAATGGTAATGAGCATATGGTACACTTTCCGAGGAAACAACCTCAAGTCCACAGTATAAATTCTATTGGAAAAACTTCAATGATTACTATTGGAGGTTTTGAATTTCCTCTTCCTACTGTCAAGAAGAAATATGATATTTTTATTGTTGGGGACATGCATATCCCCGTTGAGGTAACCTAGTGTTATTCGAAAATTCTCCGGTTTCATGCTATTCGGAATGAGTTTGTTAACAAGACTTGATCAACCTTGTTAGTGGATTCCTTTTGATGAGCATGAGATGGATGAAGTTAGAAAGCACAACTCTGTGTACCCTCTTTTTACTTTCTATTATTTAGATTAAATAAAGCAAAAATAGTATTTTCTGCCTGTTTTCTGAATTATCCTTGCAATAAAAAATACCTCGAAAATGAAATATGATTTTTTGTAGAACATTTAAGAATTATTGGCACTAAGAACACACCAGAGGGGGCAACCACCTAACCATGATGGTGTAGGGCGCGCCCTACCCCCTGGGCGCGCCCCCTGCCTCGTGGGCCCCACGTGGTCCCCCTCCGCTTATTCTTGCACCCACACACTCCTTTCTCTAGAAAAAATCACCCACCAGCTCAAACCCGAGTTCTAGCTCATCTTGCTACCATTTTTGATCTCCTAGCTGAAAGCTCCATTCACAAAACTGCTTTGGGGGATTATTCTTCGGTATGTGACTCCTCCAATGGTCCAATTAGTTTTTGTTCTAGTGCTTTATTTATTGCAAATTTTTGCTGCTTAGGTGACCCTGTTATTGAGCTTGCATGTAAAATTTCTTTGGTTCCAAGTAGTTTTAATGCATGATATGGCCTCTAGGCACTTGTAGGAGTAGTTGTTATCAATCTTGTTGAGTTTGATTCACTTTTATTTTGAGTCACTAAAAATTTCAGAAATTTTTCAAAGGAAGAAATATGTTTAGGAAAATGTACCAAGGTGGTTCCTCAAGGAAGCAAGGACCCAGGCCCGCGATACGTGAGCCAGACTATGAACTACCAAGAGAAGCTCAAGTGCGGCCTTGTGAATGGCCGTCAGAAAATTTTATGGTCCAAGCAGGAATTAAGGAGGAATTTGACGCGTATGTGCGTAATGCTAAACTTGAGGGCTTCGTGTCAGGTAAGTGCCCCCAATATTATCACCTAACCGATTCCTTTGTGAGAAGGTTTAAATTTACATCATCACGCAATTCTCACACTGTCCTATTTGATCTCTATGATAAATCCTATACCATGGACTTAGAAGATTTTAATACTGCTTGTAAACTCCCGTAGTGGGGTAATGTTAGTGAACCTCGCAAATCTGAATATAAAGACTTCCTTGCTAGTATCACTGTGGGGGAATCTAGAGAAATCACACAAGCTACCATAGGGAGCATTCATTTTCCTGCCATACATTATTTTGCTCTTTTCGTGGGTAGATGCATTAATGGTAAAGATGAGGCTTGTTGTGCGTTCCAGATCTTTGTGTCCTCAAGAGTGCGGTATTAGGTGATAAACATTATAACTTGGGGGCTATTGTTGCACGTAGATTGCATCTTAACGGTTTAAGTGGAGATTTATCTGGTGGAATTTATGCAACTCGTGTAGCTAACTATCTTGATATACCCATACATGGAAATGATATTGATTTGCCTCCTACTTATCCAGATTTTAACGCTATGGTTCGCCATCAATTTATTGAGAGGAATGAACAACCTCTCCAGTACCGACTAATCTTTGACAGACATCGCACTGTCCATGTTGCTCTCCCTGCTCCTGCTTTCTTTGACATTCAGAAAAAAGGGAGATATGTTATAACCAGGGAGGAGGCGAACGAGTACGAGAGGAGGACGGAGGCATCTCACCTCCAAGCTGAAGCTCTTCAGGCAGTAGCCGCTGCATCTCAGTACACTAGAGAGGACCATTTTGATCCATGGGGGAGTACGTATCTCTCACCGACATTACATTCATGTTCACACACTCATGCCAGTTGTCGGTGCTCATACTTTTTCATTGTATCATCCATGCTAGTGTATTTTTTGTTTTAAGCTTTCTTCTTGTGTGTTTGAAAAACCTTAAGAAAAATCAAAAAAATGAGTTGTAGCTTTTAGCTAGTTTACTTTCCATGCCTGTATTAGTAGTAATTAAAAGAAAACCCCAAAATATTTCTCGTTCTTCTTTTTCTTGTTGGGAGCTTTCCCGTGTAAATAGTTTTATTTCTTTTCTTTGGGGGTTGAGAGGAGAAGACCATAATGAAAATGTTGAGTGGCTCTCATATGCATTATTGTTGATCTAACAAAGAGCCCATATTACCTTGTATTCTCCCTTGTATTCTATGCTTGCAGATTCCAGCTTAGTCCAATGCGCGTGCACTATTATTATTATCCACATAGTTCGGTTGTGCAAGTGAAAGGCAATAATGACGATATATGGTGGACTGATTGAGATGAGAAAAGCTGGTATGAACTCGACCTATCTTGTTTTTATAAATATGATTAGTTCAACATTTCTGATTCAGCCTATTATGAATGAAACATGTTTGCAATGACAATTAGAGATTATAGTTGCATGCTTAAGTAGCTAGGAGTTTATAATGGTTAACCTTGCGTGCCAACATGCTATTAAAATGGTTGTGATGTGGTATGATATGGTGGTATCCTCCTTTGAACGATTCGAGTGGCTTGACTTGGCACATGTTCACGTATGTAGTTGAAACAAAATCAACATAGCCTCCATGATATTTAAGTTCATGGTGAATTATATCCTACTCATGCTTGCATTCAGTGTTGATTAATTTTAATGCATGTTCATGACTGTTGTCGCTCTCTAGCTGGTCGCTTCTCAGTCTCTTTCTAGCCTTCACTTGTACTAAGCGAGAATACTCCTTGTGCATCCAACTCCATAAACCCCAAAAGTTATTCCATATGAGTCCACCATACCTTCCTATATGCGGTATCTACCTGCCATTCCAAGTAAATTTGTATGTGCCAAACTCTAAACCTTGAAATGAAATTCTATTTTGTATGCTTGAATAGCTCATGTATCAACTAGGGTTGTCTATATCTTCCATGCTAGGCAGGTTATTCTCAAGAGGAGTGGACTCCGCTCCTCACTCACGATAAAATGGCTGGTAACCAGGATGCCCAGTCCCATGCTCAAATCAAATCAAAATAATTGCAAACAAAACCCCCCAGGATTGTTGTTAGTTCGAGGAACCCGTTGTTTTGGACAAGCCATGGATTGATGTTTGTTGATGGTAGGGGGGTATAAACTTTACCATTCTGTTTGGGAACCACCTATAATGTGTGTAGCATGGAAGATATCAAGATCTCTCGGTTGTTATGTTGACAATGAAAGTATACCACTCAAAATATTATTTATCTCTATTTCAAAACCGAGCTCTGGCACCTCTACAAATCCCTGCTTCCCTTTGCGAAGGGCCTGTCTATTTACTTTTATGTTGAGTCATCATCTTCTTATTAAAAAGCACCAGTTGGAGAGCACCGCTGTCATTTGCATGCATTGCTATTAGTTTACATTGAGTATGACTGTGATTGGATCTCTTTTACCATGAATTACAATTTCCAGTTAGCCCTTGATCTTGAGAGGTTCTCTGCATTTATGTTTTATGGTCTCAGAAAGGGCTAGCGAGATACCATCTTGTTTTATCATATTATGATTGTTTTGAGAAAGTGTTGTCATCCGAGATTTACTATTATTGCTCGCTAGTTGATTATGTCATTGATATGAGTAAACATGAGACCTAAATGTTATTGTGAATATGGTTAGTTCATAATCTTTGCTGAAAACTTGAATGCCGGCTTTACATTTACAACAACAAGAGCAAACAGAGTTTGTAAAAGTTTTTCTTTATCTCCTTCAGTTTATCAACTGAATTGCTTGAGGACAAGCAAATGTTTAAGCTTGGGGGAGTTGATACGTATCCATTGTATCTACTTTTCCAAACTCTTTTGCCCTTGTTTTGGACTATAACTTGCATGATTTGAATGGAACTAACCCGGACTGACGCTGTTTTCAGCAGAATTGCCATGGTGTTATTTTTGTGAAGAAATAAAAGTTCTCGGAATGACCTAAAAATCAAAGGAGAATATTTTTGGAATATATAAAAAATACCGGCGAAATAATCAAGGACAGGAGGCCCACACCCTGTCCATGTGGGTGGGGGCGTGCCTACCCCCCTGGGCGCGCCCCCTGCCTCGTGGGCCCCCTGGTGCTCCATCGACCTCAACTCCAACTCTATATATTCATGTTCGGGGAGAAAAAAATCAGAGAGAAGGATTCATCATGTTTTACGATACGGAGCTGCCGCCAAGCCCTAATCTCTCTCAGGAGGGCTGATCTGGAGTCCGTTCAGGGCTCCAGAGAGGGGAATCCATCGCCATCGTAATCATCAACCTTCCTCCATCACCAATTTCATGATGCTCACTGCCATGCGTGAGTAATTCCATCGTAGGCTTGCTGGATGGTGATGGGTTGGATGAGATATCACTACTAGGGAAAACCTTATACACAGAATCTTAGCAGCAGCGCGGCATAAAAACAGGTGCTGCTACTAAGTAGTAGCAGCGCGGCTATGGAAAGCTCGCTACTGGTGCAAACTTAGCAGTAGCGCGTGACGCTTAAACCACGCTGCTACAAAAATCCACCGATAGTACACAACGACATAAGTTTACCAGTAGCGCGGCACCAGGGACCCCGCTGCTGCTAATGCCATAGTAGCAGCGTGCTTTTTTGTCACCTCGTTGCTGCTAATTTTGAAATTGTGCACAGGGTTGGCCCGTTTAGCAGTAGCACGTGACAGGAAAGCGCGCTGTTGCTACACTCTTAGCAGCTGCACGCTTTCTCTCCCGCGCTACTGCTAAGACGCAACACCCACCACCTTTTCCACCTCCCCTCCCCATCTCCTCTCCTCCCTTTCCCCTACCTCCCATATCCTCCCACTCTCACTCTTCTTCTTCCTCAATACTTCTCCCCCCATTACTCTCCCTCTTCTACCTACCTTTCTCTCTCTTCATTACTCCTAGCTATAACTACACCACCTCCATTAATTCATCTCCTTTCTCTTTTTCCTCCCCCCTCCACTAGTTGAAGTTGTCTCCTCCCAAATTAGCTAGCTAGGTAGATGTAGCATTTAGTTAAGTGACCTATTTGCCCCCTAACTAGATCTTTCTTTGTCAAGAAGAGCTTTGTGCACTTTTGACCTCCCTACATCATCATCTCCACCGTGTGCTCGATCTCGAGATAGAGGTGTGATTAATATTTCATGCTTTTGCAAAATGGAAATATGTTTATGCATGTGTGTGTGATATTTTTATGGAAATTGTGTGTGTGGCATGAGTTGACGCCAAATTTTGCATTTGAGTTGCCTATGTTTTGCCGAAATGTCGATTTATTTCCGTTTCGGCGAATTCCTGGCAAACTCTAGATCTATATATGTCATATTTTTAAGGAAGGTCATGCCGAATTTTTGTATGACTTTGTTTATTATTACCGTGCAGAGTTGACGATGGTCAGTGGAACGATGGTGGACAGGTGGTTGCGGTCGGTGGTGCAGGACATGAAGGAAAATAACCCGACAGAGGTTTTATGTCCGTGTCGAAAATGCAAAGGAATAGTTTGGCTTAACCCCCATGTCGATGGTCGTGTCGAAGCGCACCTGCTCATGACTGGTTTCATGGATGGTTATACTCGGTGGATAACTGAAGATGAGGATGACGATGTTGAGGATGCCGACGGGGCAGGCAATGATGCCACGGGGCAAGATGAAGAGATGATCGATAATGGCGGCGGGGAAGAGGTCGGACATGGCGGCGGAGAAGGGGCCGGACATGGCGGCGGAGAGAACGACATGGACTCCATGCAGTAGATCCTGTCGTGGCACTGCACAAAGAAATTATCGCAAAGAAGTATCATGACCGGGGGGTATGCAGGACGGACGCCGAAGTTACTAGAGAGCACAACTCCACTTTCCTACATTGGTTCAAAGAGCATATTATTGGTAATCCCCTGGAGGAGGGCTCTAAGGACGGATTGCTCATATACGCCTTAGCACATGGCCCCTCGCCCAACCCCGTAACCTATCTGGCATATGATATCAACGGATACACGTTCTACACGGAGGCCAAAGATATGGACAGTGATGAATATCAGAACTCAGGGGTGACGATGGAATGCATGACCGACAGTGACAACGACGCAACTGAATGATTTTATGGAAGGGTCGAGGAGATCTGGGAGCTTGACTACTCTGGACTGCACAACACGATGATGTTCCGTGTCAGATGGGCTAAGAATGTCAAAAGAGAAAGCCGGATTTTCACTACCATGACTATACCCGACGCCAAGAGCGCTACCGTGAACGCTATCGTAAAAAACGAGCCATGGGTACACGCTAAGCACGTGACACAATGCTTCTTCATAACCGACCCATGTAATCCCAGTCGTGTTGTCGTGAGGAAAGGCAAAAGAAACATCATTGGAATGGATGGAGTCGCCAACGAGGAATACTATGATCAGTACGGTAACCCAATGAGGGAAGATGACGATGATGATGAAGTATATGTCAAAAGAAGAATCAATACTACATTACCAAAGAAAAATCATACTCCATGGAAAAGGCAAAGTCACAATGAGGGGCTCAATTATTCTTCGACGAACAAGAAGGGAAAGAAGCTGACTCAAAAACGAAAACGTCAGCACTGAGGAATCGGTCAAATGATGTAATATATATATATATATATATATATATATATATATATATATATATATATATGTTCCTATTTTGTATACACACTTAATTAGCCATTATTATGCATGGGTCCAATGATGTAATATATATATGTTCCTATTTTGTATATACACTTAGCCATTATTATGCAAGGGTCCAATGATGTAATATATATGTTCCTATTATGCTGAGGAAAAGAAAAAAGGGAAACTAGTTATAGCAGTAGCGCTTTAGTGAAAAAGAGCTACAACTAGTCAAGGTAGCAGTAGCGGTTTCTGCAGAAAATCGCTATAGCTGCTTGTAATAGTAGTAGTGCGTTTTGTGAAAATGCGCTACTGCTACGTCCACTTAACCCAAAATTCTCCATCTCCCTGCTTCATCCCGCCTCTTTTCCCCCAAATCCCCACTCTCTCTTCCCCGGCCCCGTCACACCGCCGCGCCCGCCCCCGACCTCGGCGCGCTCGCCCCCGACCCCGCCACCCCCGACCCAGGCGCGCTCGCCCCCGACCCGTCGGCCCTCGCCTCCCTCCTCTGCTTCCTCCCCTCCCAACCTCGGCCGTCGTTGGGCCTGCCTCCTTGCCCTGCACCCTCTGTAAGCCACCCCCCCCCTCTCTCTCTCTGCTAGCTAGGGTTAATTTACTTAGGTTTTAGTTATGTTAATTAGGTTATCTATTTAGTTATGAATTTAGATAGGTTTCAAAATTTGCTGAATTTATATGCAAATTTGAACTGGACATGTGATATGTGGATATGTCATGTTTTGGACATGTCATGTTTTGGTAAATGATCCGAGTTGCCTATGTTACGCCGGAATGTTGATTCATTTCCGTTCCGGTGAATTTTAGGCGCTCGATATGTCCATTTTTTAGCAAAGGTCATGCCAAAATTGTCCTCGTGCCTTATCATCCAAAGTAAGTCAGTTTCGAACAACCCTTTCATACATTTCAATCATTCCTTCTCTCTCTATGGGGAATAATTTGAGGTGTCTTTTCCCCGTAGCAACGGGTGCGCCGTCCTTATCGTTCTTTATCCACAAGTCTCCCACGCCGTGTATTTTGACCCTTCCAGAGACTACGAGAAAAAGACTACACCCACATAATGAATATTCTAGATGATGCTCTCCAAGGCTTCAGCTTTAGAGGTGGCCACATGCAGATCAGGAAACAAAGGAACAAGAAGATGGGTTTCGCGCATAAAACTAACTTCTCCTACATCCAAGTCCCAAAACCAAGCAAGAAGGATGGATTCTACATCCTCCATCTCATGATTCAGTTCAACACGGATCACCAAAAGCTTCGCATGAGAAGCAGAAATGATGATCATATCCACAAGTGGCTAGAATCTCATGGAGAAGCGGATTATAAACTTAGAGATGACTTCTTTCGCATCCAAAGCGATATTGCGACGATCATCATGAAAGAAGTCATCGATGAGAAGGGGATGTTCCACCACGGCCCTATATCGTGAGCAGACGTCCGAACTCGCATAGGCATGCAACGTCTAGACCTCACGCCGTTCAAGAAGCTAGGGTCCATCCTCGATGATATGGAAGGATGGAACTTCTAGTGATTTATGATGCCGATGATGATGATATGTGTCGGTTGAACTTGTATACTATTTGTAGCGATGCAACTTTGTGATGTCCACGATCCCTAGTTGCATCTAGTTGCTAACCCTTTCTTTTTCGGTGTTCTCTAGTATATTTTGTTGCATATATATGATTGTACATCCTCTTCATGAACATGCATCTCTAACAGGTACCTAGTTTCTTGATGGCGAGATGGAACTGCTATGCCGTGTACAAAGGGAAGGTTCCGGGGGTGTATAACGAGTGGCATGAGTGTCAAGCGCAAGTGAATGGGTTCTCGGACGCCAGCCATAAAGGCTTCAAAAGCAGACAAGAAGGAGAAGCTAGTTACTTGAGGTTCACGCTAGCGCGAGAGAGGACTCGTAACCGCCATCTCATGTACTGCATAGTTCCGCTCTCACTCATAGTGATAGCTCTTCTCGCGTATACCTTTGTTTAGATGGATGACGTTGTAGTTGCAAGTATTCGAGACTTGCATGTATCGCTATTTTCGAGATGATGACAAGATACCACTTTGTGTTGGATGATGATTATGACGAGACTATTTGTATGTATATGCTATGATTACATTTGTGGTCTCGCAGGTATTTGTATGTGTATCATGATGACATTTGTATGTGCTAAAGATTCTTCTATAAAGCCTGTTCAAATACAAAACAAATATGCCGGAAAAAACAAAAAACTACTAAAATTAGCAGTAGCGAGTGGAAAAAAGTTAGCAGCAGCGCGGTTGTAGCAGTAGCGCGCACAGGGGAAGCGCGCTATAGCTATTAGCAGCAGCGAGGTTCCTTTAAGCGCGCTGCTGCAACACTTGTGTAGTAGTAGCGCGGGTGGACCAGCGCTACTGCTATACGTTAGCTATAGCGTCTTATTAGTAGCGCCGGCCCCCGCGCTACTAAAAGGCCGAAAACACGCGCTGCTGCTAGGCTTTTCCCTAGTAGTGCATATCATGTAATCGAGTTAGTTTTGCTAGGGTTTGATCCCTAGTATCCATTATGTTCTGAGATTGATGTTGCTATGACTTTGCTATGCTCAATGCTTGTCACTAGGGCCCGAGTGCCATGATTTCAGATCTGAACCTATTATGTTTTCATGAATATATGTGAGTTCTTGATCCTATCTTGCAAGTCAATAGTTACCTATTATGTGTTATGATCCGTTAACCCCGAAGTGACAATAATCGGGATACTTACCAGTGACGACCGTAGTTTGAGGAGTTCATGTATTCACTAAGTGTTAATGCTTTGGTCCGATACTCTATTAAAAGGAGGCCTTAATATCCCTTAGTTTCCAATAGAACCCCACTACCACGAGAGGGTAGGAGAAAAGATGTCATGCAAGTCCTTTTCCATAAGCACGTAAGACTATATTCGGAATACATGCCTACATTACAACTCTGAGAAATACCCAAAATTTCTTATTCAAGTATCCTTTTATGCTATCCAGAAATTCTGTATTATTTCCAATCAACAATATGTCATCCACATATAATATTAGAAATGCTATAGAGCTCCCACTCACTTTCTTGTAAATACAGGCTTCTCCAAAAGTCTGCATAAAACCATATGCTTTGATCACACTATCAAAGCGTATATTCCAACTCCGAGAGGCTTGCACCGGTCCATAAATGGATCGCTGGAGCTTGCACACTTTGTTAGCACCTTTAGGATCGATAAAACCTTCTTGTTGCATCATATACACCTCTTCCTTAAGATATCCATTAAGGAATGCAGTTTTGACATCCATTTGCCAAATTTCATAATCATAAAATGCGGCAATTGCTAACATGATTCGGATAGACTTAAGCATCGCTACGGGTGAGAAGGTCTCATCATAGTCAACTCCTTGAACTTGTTGAAAACCTTTTGCAACAAGTCGAGCTTTGTAGACAGTAACATTACTGTCAGCTTCAGTCTTCTTCTTGAAGATCCATTTATTCTCTATTGCTTGCCGATCATCGGGCAAGTCAACCAAAGTCCACACTTTGTTCTCATACATGGATCCCATCTCAGATTTCATGGCCTCAAGCCATTTCACGGAATCTGGGCTCATCATCGCTTCCTCATAGTTCATAGGTTCGTCATGGTCTAGTAACATGACCTCCAGAACAGGATTACCGTACCACTCTGGTGCGGATCATACTCTGGTTGACCTACGACGTTCGGTAGTAACTTGATCTGAAGTTCCATGATCATCATCATTAGCTTCCTCACTGATTGGTGTAGGAATCACTGGAACTGATTTCTGTGATGTACTACTTTCCAATTCGGGAGAAGGTACAATTACCTCATCAAGTTCTACTTTCCTCCCACTCACTTCTTTTGAGAGAAACTCCTTCTCTAGAAAGGATCCATTCTTAGCAACAAATATCTTGCCTTCGGATATGTGATAGAAGGTGTACCCAACAGTCTCCTTTGGGTATCATATGACACATTTCTTCGATTTGGGTTCGAGCTTATCAGGTTGAATCTTTTTCACATAAGCATCGCAACCCCAAACTATAAGAAACGACAGCCTAGGTTTCTTGCCAAACCACAGTTCATATGTTGTTGTCTCAACAGATTTGGATGGTGCCCTATTTAATGTGAATGCAGCTATCTCTAAAGCCTAACCCCAAAACGATAGCGATAAATCGGTAAGAGACATCATAGATCGCACCATATCTAATAAAGTACGATTACGACGTCCGAACACACCATTAGGCTATGGCGTTCCATGTGGCATGAGTTGCGAAACTATTCCACATTGTTTCAAATGAAGACCAAACTCATAACTCAAATATTCACCTCCACAATCAGATCGTAGAAACTTTATTTTCTTGTTACGATGATTTTCCACTTCACTCTGAAATTCTTTGAACTTTTCAAAAGTTTCAGACTTATGCTTCATCAAGTAGATATACCCATATCTGCTTAAATCATCTGTGAAGGTCAGAAAATAACGATACCCGCCGCGAGCCTCAACACTCATCGGATCACATACATTAGTATGTATTATTTCCAATAAGTCAGTTGCTTCCTCCATTGTTCGGGAGAATGGAGTCTTAGTCATCTTGCCCATGAGGCATGGTTCGCAAGCATCAAGTGATTCATAATCAAGTGATTCCAAAAGCCCATCAGCACGGAGTTTCTTCATGTGCTTTACACCAATATGACCTAAACGGCAGTGCCACAAATAAGTTGCACTATCATTATTAACCTTGCATCTTTTGGCTTCAATATTATGAATATGTGTATCACTATAATCGAGATTCAACAAAAATACACCACTCATCAAGGGTGCATGACCATAAAAGATATTACTCATATAAATAGAACAACCATTATTCTCTGATTTAAATGAATATCCGACTCGCATCAAACAAGATCTAGATATAATGTTCAGGCTCAATGCTGGCACCAAATAACAATTATTTAGGTCTAAAACTAATCCCGGCGGTAGATGTAGAGGTAGCGTGCCAATGGCGATCACATCGACTTTGGAACCATTTCCCACGCGTATCGTCACCTCGTCCTTAGCCAATCTTCGTTTAACCCGTAGCCCCTATTTCGAGTTGCAAATACGAGTAACAGAACCAGTATCAAATACCCAGGCGCTACTACAAGCATTAGTAAGGTACACATCAATAACATGTATATCAGATATACCTTTCACTTTGCCATCCTTCTTATCCGCCAAATACTTGGGGAAATTCCGCTTCCAGTGACTAGTCCCTTTGTAGTAGAAGCACTCAGTCTCAGGCTTAGGTCCGGACTTGGGCTTCTTCCCTCAAGCAGCAACTAGCTTTCTATTCTTCTTGAAGTTCCCCTTCTTCCCTTTGCCCTTTTTCTTGAAACTAGTGGTCTTGTTTACCATCAACCTTTGATGCTCCTTCTTGATTTCTACCTCCGCAGCCTTTAGCATCGCGAAGAGCTCGGGCATTGTCTTTCCATCCCTTGCATATTATAGTTCATCATGAAGCCTTTATAGCTTGGTGGCAGTGATTGAAGAACTCTGTCAATGACACTATCATTAGGAAGATTAACTCCCAGCTGAGTTAAGTGGTTATGGTACCCCAGGCATTCTGAGTATGTGTTCACTGACAGAACTATTCTCCTCCATTTTGCAGCTGCAGAACTTGTTGGAGACTTCATAACTCTTAACTCGGGCATTTGCTTGAAATATTAATTTCAACTCCTAGAACATCTCATATGCTCCATGACGTTCAAAACGTCTTTGAAGTCACGATTCTAAGACGTAAAGCACGACACACTGAACTATCGAGTAGTCATCAGCTTTGCTCTGCTAGACATTCATAACATCCGGAGTTGCTCCTGCAGCGGGTCTTGCACCTAGCGGTGCTTCTAGGATGTAATTCTTCTATGCAGCAATGAGGATAATCCTCAAGTTACGGACCCAGTCCGTGTAGTTGCTACCATCATATTTCAACTTAGCTTTCTCTAGGAACACATTAAAATTCAAGAGAATGGTAGCACGAGCCATTGATCTACAACAACATAGATATTCAAAAACTATCAGGTACTAAGTTCATGATAAATTAAAGTTCAATTAATCATATTACTAAAGAAATCCCACTTAGACAGACATCCCTCTGATCATCTAAATGATCACGTGATCCATATCAACTAAACCATGTCCGATCATCACATGAGATGGAGTAGCTTTCAATGGTGAACATCACTATGTTGATCATATATCTACTATATGATTCACGTTCGACCTTTCGGTCTCAGTGTTCCAAGACCATATCTGCATATGCTAGGCTCGTCAAGTTTAACTCGAGTATTCTGCATGTGCAAAACTGGCTTGCACCCATTTTATGTGAACATAGAGCTTATCATACCCGATCATCACGTGGTGTCTCGGCACGCTGAACTGTAGCAACGGTGCATACTCAGGGAGAAAACTTATACCTTGAAATTTAGTGAGGGATCATCTTATAATGCTACCGCCGTACTAAGAAAAATAAGATGCATAAAGGATAAACATCACATGCAATCAAAATATGTGACATGATATGGCCATCATCATCTTGTGCCTTTGATCTCCATCTCGAAAGCACCGTCATGATCTCCATCGTCACCGGCTTGACACCTTCATCTCCATCATAGCATCGTTGTCATCTCGCCAACTATTGCTTATACGACTATCACTACCGCTTAGTGATAAAGTAAAGTAATTACATGGCGATTGCATTTCATACAATAAAGCGACAACCATAAGGCTCCTGCCAGTTGCTGATAACTTCTACAAAACATGATCATCTCATACAACAATTTATATCTCATCACATCTTGACCATATCACATCACAACATGCCCTGCAAAAACAAGTTAGACGTCCTCTACTTTGTTATTGCAAGTTTTATGTGGCTGCTACAGGCTTCTAGCAAGAACTATTCTTACCTGCGCATCAAAACCACAACGATTTTTTGTCAAGTGTGCTGTTTTAACCTTCAACAAGGACCGGCCGTAGTCAAACTCGATTCAACTAAAGTTGGAGAAACAGACACCCGGTAGAACCAGTCTCATGAATGTGGTCATGTAAAGTTGTGTGCGAAGCACGTCGGTAGAACCAGTCTCATGAACACGGTCATGTAATGTCGGTCTAGGTCACTTCATCCAACAATACCGCCGAATCAAAGTAAGACGTTGGTGGTAAGTAGTATGACTATTATCGCCCACAACTCTTTGTGTTGTACTCGTGCATATATCATCTACGCATAGATCTTGCTCAGATGCCACTATTGGGGAACATAGTAATTCAAAAAAAATTCTACGATCACGTGATACGTCTCCAACGTATCTATAATTTTTGATTGTTCCATACTATTATATTATATGTTTTGGATATTTAATGGGCTTTAATATACCTTTCTATATTATTTTTGGGACTAACATACTAACCAAAGGCCCAGTGCAAATTGCTATTTTTTTTGCCTATTTCAGTGTTTTGCAGAAAACGAATATCAAATGGAATGAAACCTTCGGGAGAGTTTTTTTGGAACAAATGCAATCCAGGGGACTTGGAGTGGACGTCAAGAAAGAAGCAAGGAGGCCACGAGGCAGTAGGGCACACCCCAGGGGGGTGGGCACGCCCTCACCCTCGTGGGCCCCTCGCAGCTCCACCGACCTACTTCTTACTCCTATATATACTCATATACCCTGAAAACATCCAGGAGCACCACGAAGCCCTATTTCCACTGCCGCAACCTTATGTACCCATGAGATCCCATCTTGGGGCCTGACGGTGTCCTAGACTAGGGGGTACTCACCACATCGGCTCCCGATCTATTAGATTGGGCCGAGGCCCCCATGGCCGTATACTCATGGGCTAGTTCGGACAGCTGCCGCATACAAGGAAGATTCCGCAAAGACTTGGCAATCAAGACACAGACTTCTCCTCACCGGCGTATTCGGTTAGGACTCTTGTTAACCTAGGCCTCTGGTGCATTATATAAACCAGGGCCAGGCTAGTCGATAGGATATACAACATACAATCATACCATAGGCTAGCTTCTAGGGTTTAGCCTCTCTGATCTCATGGTAGATCTACTCTTGTACTACCCATATCATCAATATTAATCAAGCAGGACGTAGGGTTTTACATCCATCAAGAGAGCCCGGACCTGGGTAAAACATCGTGTCCCCTGCCTCTTGTTACCATCCGCCTAGACGCACAGTTCGGGACCCCCTACCCGAGATCCCCCGGTTTTCACACCGACATTGGTGCTTTCATTGAGAGTTCCGCTGTGTGATCAACAAAAGGATCGATGGCTCGCCTGCATATCAATTGCGACTTCGGCGTCTTTGTCACCAGTTCGACTGGTCACCTTGGTTCGACCAAGAATTGCGCCCCGTGTTCGGATCACCATGTTCGGACGAGGGCCTTCATCGAACATCAACTCCGATCTCTATCAAGATCATGGAGGAATCATCTATGGAGCTCGGGGGCTCAACATCAACATTGCCCTCAAGCGACCGTGCTGTTTTTTTGGACAATGAACTCGTATCTGCCGCCACCACCTCCTCGAGTATCGCTATGACGATCGCTTTGGTGGAATTGTGCGGAATTGAGTCTATAACAACCCTGGAAAATTTCGTCGAGTTCCGATGGAGGAATCTCTGGCAATCCACGATATACCAGAGCCCTGTCAAATCTGGATGGGAATTTGGATGAGTTTAGGGCGTGGTGTCCAGCTTCTAGCTCGGACGTCCTTTGGAAGATCCAACCATTGATCGACTGCGGAATTCCTATATCTACCACCTCTCAAAATTTCAGCTTGATCCGACCGTGCAAACTCCGGGAACCTTCCGATTAGTGCATCACTTTTCGGATCTGTTTTCTGCGCGAAAACAAATCCGACCCGAGTTCATCTTTTTTATGAACGGGATTTCGGACATCCCTTTTGAAGGAAGTTTTGTATGGGGTATTGTCTTTTGTTCCCGAACACATCCCACTAACTTTAAAATCTTTTGAACATGATCTTCAACATCATGCTGGTGTCAAACCAGTCCGGCAATATTACTCCACGGCTGCTGACCTGCGCTAGACACGTCGTCACTTTAGCCGAGCTCAACTTCTTTGGATCATCATCTCGGCAAGCCGAACAAGAGTCCGGCATCGCGAAGGATAAATCATCATCAACATCGCCGCCCCACGGATTACATGGAGCGGGCATACCGGCATCGCCGCACGGTCGCTTCATCAAGCCGGCATCGACCACGTCACGACCTGCATCGACAGGGCCGCACTATTGCTTCTTCAAGCTGGTGTCCATCACGTCGACCTACTTCGACTCATCGGCTGATGTCGAGGCTTCGACATCTCGGCTGGACCGGGGGCTTCGCCATCTCTTCATCAACCTACTCCGGACACTTCGGCGTCACTAGCCGACCAGCTCCGTCACGTTAGCTGGGCCGAGGGCTTCGCCTCGGCGAGTCAACCTTTACGAGCATTGCCATGCCGTCGTTTTATCGCCCATCAGGCAATGGGTTTGCGGAGCGAGTCCCAATTTTGGGAATCACCTTCCTTCGGATTGGTACAACAAATAAACCAGGTGCTATTAATCCCAGTATTTTTTGCTTGTTTGGGTTCATTTTTCCCAAGGAATTATTACTCTGGTTTGTCCATGATATGTACACAGGTCTATCAAATGGTGACCGCATTAATGACGGTCGCGTGGTGGTTCGATCAGTTTCCGTACATAGTCCGGCGAACGCCGCATCCGGAGCTTGGACTGACCTGTGAATTCAGGCTTTGCAACGCCTTTACTACATCACGCCGACGCCCTGCATCGACATTGACTTCGGCGCCAGGCCATATTTTTTCTATTCCTCACTTTGCATAAATTATTTATTATGCAACATTTTTTTAATTATCATTATTACTATTATCTCCGGTTTGCACTATTTTTTGTGCACAGGAAAATGATCCCGGGACTTCGGCGTCACTCTGCCGGTCTGCATTGACCGTGCTATGTCACCACTTCGGCGTGTCGAGCTCTCCGCTCCGCCACCTCGGGACCAGCTTGGAGGATTCAACCTTGCCCCGCATCAAGCTCGGACCGCGCCATCAATACCGAACACATTAACCAGCTAAGTCGCTTTCATGCTCAAAGCTTTAATTTCTAACTTGTGTTCGGTTCGACCAAGCATTATACTTTTTTAGAAAAATGTTGCTTGTAAAAAATTTCCTTGTCCAAACTTTGTTTGTGACGCATAAATTCAAATACCCAATTCATTTGGGGGCTTCCTTCATGAAGCTTTTCCACTTGCATATGATTATGCTTGTACGGCTTTGTTCCTTGTTCGTGTATACGCCACAATATGCACCATATTGACTTAAGCGATTTGCAAGCTGGGTTGCCTCGCTCCTGTGTTTACCCCTACGTCCCCGATTGTTCGGCTAGGGAGTAAAGGGAACACCTTTGCGATTGTCACGATCGGGTCGCCCGAGTCGGACCTCAGATTGGATGAAGCCGAAAGCTAGCGCTCTTATAGTTTTCAATGATGGTCGGCACACAACGGAACTCATGAGTACAAAAAATCTATTGCACAAGTCTCATAATAAGAATGAGCACCAAAGAAAGGTATCGGTGGGGGTACTATTTTCTTCGAAGATGCTTCTTACACTTCACGGTAATATAACATAAGTTCCCTGAGCGCGCTTTGTCTGTTACAGCCTTATGGCCTGATTGCCTGGTTATTGGAAACACCGTCGATATTCTTGACCGATGGAGTACATAACACTTTTTGGTCCTTAACCGAAGAGGGAGAAGCTGACGGTCGGTTAAGACGCGTTTAAAGTTCGGTTGAACATAGATATGATATAAGTACTTCGGTACATGCAATCATTCTTCTACCCAAGTCACTTGGGGGCTCTTAAGTTTATTTGAGCTGTTTTATAATAAGTGTTCTTCTTCTTACTCGTTGCAAAGTTTTATTATTATTATTTATCACTCCTTTTTTCGACACGAGTG
Source organism: Triticum aestivum (assembly GCF_018294505.1). Classification (NCBI taxonomy): domain Eukaryota; kingdom Viridiplantae; phylum Streptophyta; class Magnoliopsida; order Poales; family Poaceae; genus Triticum; species Triticum aestivum. Next base: position 468,936,213 of record NC_057809.1, read on the forward strand.
TGCGGTCACTAGCCGGGGAGCCTAATTTCTCTCTCAAAGCCGCTAGATTTTAGTTTGCTAAAATGGCCTGATGAGAAGTACTCCGCCCTCGGGATAGGAGGTTGAAGCCGTAGGCTGTCCCGCTCGAAGTCTTGAGATAGGATGTATCATGTTAAAGCACGACAGAAGCACTTCTTTTTTCTAAGACCAACTTTCGATTGGCACCGAACACTTGATATTGTTCGGACGTCATGTTTTTACTGACGTTTCTTGGTTTTCCAAGCTTTTTGGCACTTTTAAACTATTTGTGCTTTTCCAACATTAGTCTCGCAGTGCAACACCAGACACCTTTAGTGATTCGGCAAAAACATTCTCAGATATTGCTATATATGCATCGGTTTCGAATTGTGTGTCTTCAGTCAATAGTTGGGTTGCCCGGCTCCTGCACTTGCTTCCTACGTTCCATTTTGTTTGGCTAGGCATGCAAAGGGAGAACCACTGCGATTGTGCTTCCAGCTCACATGGTTAAGCACCTCAGTGGAGAAAGCCGAAAACTGACTTTCACAATAAGCGTAAACTGGTCAGCGATCCGATGACTATGTTAAATGATGGGCTGTTCATAACATTGGCTGAAGTGTTTACGGCTTGACCCCGACTGTCGCCGAACACTACCGGGGGCTATTAACTGGCCTCCCAAACTAAATCCTCAATATTTTGCTCTTACATTAGAGCTGAGGTTTAATGATCATGCTTAGCATGACAACCCAAAGAACGGAACCGATAGCGGGACTATTTTCTTTGGAAGACACTTCTTCTATTAAACAGTAATATAACTCTCTGCGTACCTTTCTTTATAAAACCGTATGGCCAGATTGCCTTGTTTGTTTTAAATCTTTGCCCTCATAAAGGCTTTATAAAGTAGGACAAACACTCCTCGGCTACTGGCCGAGGAGGTGGAAGCCGATGGTTGGTCAACAAAGTTTTGTACAATGCGGATCCGAGCATTAATGACGTAAAGTACTTGGATACATAGAGTCATTACACATAATTTGTGATTTTACTATGGATATTGATCCTTAATTCGGCCACCCGTGCCCGCATTAAGACTCGGGGGCTACTGGGCTTCGGGCTTATTATTTACAAATATTAAAGGGGCACATTGATCCCCTGATCTGGTGTTACCACCCGACCAGTGTCTCGGGGGCTACTGCATTGCTTGTCCAATGCAGAGAATTTTATGTGCAATATAGTTTCCGAGGAGATTTTGATCCTCAGGTTGGTCGGCCGCACCCAACCTTAGTCTCAAGGACTGAGCACGCCGCTTTTAGTGTCCCGAAGTATTCTGCCAAGCTTGGACTTGATCCTTAGGCCGATTTTGCAAATCAACTCGAGTCTCAGCGGCTACTGGGATCAGGGGTCTTATGTCATCCTTCAGGTGCATCTCGGGTTTTAGACCGATACACACCTCGAGGGCTACTGGCTATATATCTCGGCAGAGAATAAATTGCACCAATAAAAAATATTCACAAAAATCGGCCCACATTCGGGGTGGTGCACCACCTCGGAAGTAGCCCGGCGTAAAGCTCGGGCGCTAGTGGCTGGCTCCATAGAGGGCATTTCCGGCATTAAGCTCGGCTAAACTCCTTCAAACTTCTTTGAACCAAGGTGATTTACGACACCTCAGATATAGTCCGGCGTTGGAGCTCGAATACAGTCCGGCGTTGGAGCTCGGATATACAGTCCGGTGTTGGAGGTCGGATACATAGTCTGGCGTTGGAGCTCGGATACATTCCGGCGTTAGAGCTGGGAAGCGGTCCGGTGTTGGTGCTCGGTTGCAAAAGATACCTCGAATACAGTCCGGCGTTGGAGCTCAGACGCAAGAGGACGCTGCCGCCCGGGAACAACTTCAAACCCGAGGTGTGGCATAAGAATAGCAAGGCATTGGTAAAGGCCGGAAACTTAAAGGGGCTCCTCGGATACCCGACGTGTAAACTCGTCAAATGCATTTCGGCGATCCTCAAGATCGAAGATAAAGAAGATTTGTTGAACCAGTTTTCAAGACCGACGACCGAAGATGAAGAACAGTTCGGAAGAATCGAGGAGCGTCCCTAACTTGAAGACCGGTTCAGGGGGCTACTGACGGTGTCCTGGACTAGGGGGTACTCACCACGTCGTCTCCCGATCTATTAGATTGGGCCGAGGCCCCCATGGCCGTATAGTCATGGGCCAGTTCGGACAGCTGCCGCATACAAGGAAGATTCCGCAAAGACTTGGCGATCAAGACAAGGACTTCTCCTCACCAGCGTATTCGGCTAGGACTCTTGTTAACCTAGGCCTCTGGTGCATTATATAAACCAGGGCCAGGCTAGTCGATAGGATATACAACATACAATCATACGATAGGCTAGCTTCTAGGGTTTAGCCTCTCTGATCTCGTGGTAGATCTACTCTTGTACTACCCATATCATCAATATTAATCAAGCAGGACGTAGGGTTTTACCTCCATCAAGAGGGCCCGAACCTGGGTAAAACATCGTGTCCCCTGCCTCCTGTTACCATCCTCCTAGACGCACAGTTCAGGGCCCCCTACCCGAGATCCGCCGGTTTTGACACCGACAGGGCCTTTTTCAGCGCTCCGCCGGAGGGGGAATCGATCACGGAGGGCTTCTACATCAACACCATAGCCTCTCCGATGATGTGTGAGTAGTTTACCACAGACCTTCGGGTCCATATTTATTAGCTAGATGGCTTCTTCTCTCTCTTTGGATCTCAATACAAAGTTCTTGTCGATTCTCTTGGAGATCTATTCGATGTAATTCTTTTTGCAGTGTGTTTGTTGAGATCCGATGAATTGTGGGTTTATGATCAAGATTATCTACGAACAATATTTGATTCTTCTCTGAATTCTTTTATGCATGATTTAATATCTTTGCAAGTCTCTTCGAATTATCAGTTTGGTTTGGCCTACTAGATCGATCTTTCTTGCAATGGGAGAAGTACTTAGCTTTGGGTCCAGTCTTGCGGTGTCCTGTCCCAGTGACAGCAGGGGCAGCAAGGCACGTATTGGATTGTTGCCATCAAGGATAAATAGATGTGGTTTATATCATATTGCTTGAGTTTATTCCTCTACATCATGTCATCTTGCCTAATGCGTTACTCTGTTCTTATGAACTTAATACTCCAGATGCATGCTCGATAGTGGTCGATGTGTGGAGTAATAGTAGTAGATGCAGAATCGTTTTAGTCTACTTTTCGTGGACATGATGCCTATATACATGATCATGCCTAGATATTCTCATAACTATGCGCTTTTCTATCAATTGCTCGACAGTAATTTGTTCACCCACCGTAGAATTTGCTATCCTAAGAGAAGCCACTAGTGAAACCTATGGCCCCCGGGTCTATTCTCCATCATATTAATCTCCCGTCAACTAGCCATTTCTGTCGCCATTTATTTTGCAATCATTATTTTCCAATCTATACAACAAAAATACCAAAAATAGTTATCTTATTTTCTCTATCAGATCTCACTTTCGCAAGTGACCGTGAAGGGATTGACAACCCCTTTATCGCGTTGGTTGCGAGGTTCTTGTTTGTTTGTGTAGGTACGAGGGACTTGCGTGTAATCTCCTACTGGATTGATACCCTGGTTCCCAAAACTGAGGGAAATACTTACGCTACTTTTATGCATCACCCTTTCCTCTTCAAGGGAAAACCAACACATGCTCAAGAGGTAGCAAGAAGGATTTCTGGCCGTTGCTGGGGAGGCTTACACCAAGTCAAGTCAAGATTCGGTCTCCCGCCAACGTGCGATTTCTGGCGCCGTTGCCGGGGAGATCTATGCACAAGTCAAGACATACCAAGTACCCTTCACAAACTCTCATCGCTCGCATTACATTATTTGCCATTTGCCTCCCGTTTTCCTCTCCCCCACTTCACCCTTGTCGTTTTATTCGCCCTCTTTCGTTCACCTCTTTTTGCTTGCTTCTTGTGTGCTTGTGTGTTGGATTGTTTGTCACGATGGCTCAAGACAATACTAAATTGTGTGATTTTTCCAATACCAACAGTAATGATTTTATTAGCACTCCGATTGCTCCTCTTACCGATGTTGAATCTTGTGAGATTAATACTGTTTTGCTGAACCTTGTTATGGAAGATCTGTTTTCTGGCCTTCATAGTGAAGATGCCGCTACCTGTCTAAACAACTTTGTTGATTTGTGTGATATGCAAAAGAAGAAAGATGTGGATAATGATATTTTTAAATTGAAGCTATTTCCGTTTTCGCTTAGAAATCATGCTAAAACTTGGTTTTTGTCTTTGCCTAAAAATAGTATTGATTCATGGAATAAGTGCAAAGATGCTTTTATCTCTAAGTATTTTCCTCCTGCTAAGATCATCTCTCTTAGAAACGATATTATGAATTATAAGCAACTTGATCATGAGCATGTTGCACAAGCTTGGGAGAGGTTCAAATTAATGATACGTAATTGCCCTACACATGGATTAAACTTGTGGATGATCATACAATTTTTTATGCTGGATTAAATTTTGCTTCTAGTAATCTTTTAGATTCGACTACGGGAGGCACTTTTATGGAAATCACTTTAGGAGAAGCTACTAAACTCCTAGATAATATTATGGTTAATCATTCTCAATGGCACACCGAAAGATCTACTAGTAAAAAGGTTCATGCGATAGAAGAGATTAATATTTTGAGTGGAAAGATGGATGAACTTATGAAATTATTTTCTAATAGGAGTGTTTCTTCTGATCCTAATGATATGCCTTTGCCTACTTTGATTGAGAATAATAATGAATCTATGGATGTGAATTTTGTCGGTAGGAACAATTTTGGTAACAACGCGTATAGAGGAAACTTTAATCCTAGGCCGTTTCCTAGTAATTCCTCTAATAATTATGGTAATTCCTACAACAACTCTTATGGAAATTTTAATAAGATGCCCTCTGATTTTGAGACTAGTGTTAAAGAATTTATGAATTTGCAAAAGAATTTCAATGCTTTGCTTGAAGGAAAATTGCCTAAGATTGATGAGTTGGCTAGGAACGTGGATAGAATTTCTCTTGATGTTGATTCTTTGAAACTTATATCTATTCCACCTAAGCATGATATCAATGAGTCTCTCAAATCTATGAGAATTTCCATTGATGAGTGCAAAGAAAGAACTGCTAGGATGCGTGCTAAAAAAGATTGCTTTATAAAAGTGTGTTCTTCTAGTTTTCACGATAATAAGGATGAAGATCTAAAAGTGATTGATGTATCTCCTATTAAATATTTGTTTTGCAATATGAATCTTGATAATGATGGGACTGGAGATGAGTCAACTTTAGCTAAAAGGCGTCCCAATGATTCGGAGTTTTCAGATCTTGATGCAAAAATTGGTAAAAGTGGGATTGAAGAGGTCAAGACTTTACATAGCAATGAACCCACTATTTTGGATTTCAAGGAATTTAATTATTATAATTTCTCTTTGATAGATTGTATTTCCTTGTTGCAATCCGTGTTGAATTCTCCTCATCCTTATAGTCAAAATAAAGCTTTTACCAAACATATCGTTGATGCTTTAATGCAATCCTATGAAGAAAAGCTTGAATTAGAAGTTTCTATCCCTAGAAAACTTTATGATGAGTGGTGAGGGAGTCCTGGATTAGGGGGTGTCCGGATGGCCGGACTATACCTTCAGCCGGACTCCTGGACTATGAAGATACAAGATTGAGGACTTCGTCCCGTGTCCGGAAGGGACTTTCCTTGGCGTGGAAGGCAAGCTTCGCGATACGGATATGCAGATCTCCTACCATTGTAACCGACTTTGTGTAACCCTAACCCTCTCCGGTGTCTATATAAACCGGAGGGTTTTAGTCCGTAGGACAACATACAGAACAACAATCATACCATAGGCTAGCTTCTAGGGTTTAGCCTGTCCGATCTCGTGGTAGATCTACTCTTGTACTACCCAAATCATCAATACTAATCAAGCAGGACGTAGGGTTTTACCTCCATCGAGAGGGCCCGAACCTGGGTAAACTTTGTGTCCCTTGCCTCCTGTTACCATCCGGCCTAGACGCACAGTTCGGGACCCCCTACCCGAGATCCGCCGGTTTTGACACCGACATTGGTGCTTTCATTGAGAGTTCCTCTGTGTCGTCGCCGTCAAGCTTGATGGCTCCTACGATCATCAATGACGATGTAGTCCAGGGTGAGACCTTCCTCCCAGACAGATCTTCGTCTTCGGCGGCTTCGCACTGCGGGCCAATTCACTTGGCCATCTGGGGAAGATCGAAAGCTATGCCCCTGGCCGTCAGGTCAGATTTGGAAGTTTAAACTACACGGCTGACATCCGTGGGGACTTGATCTTCGACGGATTTGAGCCACTGCCGAGCGCGCCACACTGTCACGACGAGCATGATCTAGCTCTATCGCCGAACAGTGCCCTGGAGGCGCACCCGCATCGGCTTCGACCCTTAATTCGGAGTGAACTGCACCGATCGAGGATGGGTGGTTGGACGCCGCCTCGGGGGCTGCGATCCCAACGGCGATCGAGCCAAACACCAGCCCCGCACTCTGCGAGACTCGTGACTCCAAGGAGTCGGACTCCTCTCCGGACTCCGAACCCTCCGCGCCCCTACCGATCGAATCCGATTGGGCGCCGATCATGGAGTTTACTGCCGCGGACATCTTTCAGCACTCGCCTTTCAGCGATATTCTGAAGACACTGAAGTCTCTCTCTTTATCAGGAGAGCCCTGGCCGGACTACGGTCAGCAAGGTTGTGATTCGGACAATGAAGAAATTCAAAGCCCACCCACCACCCCCTTTGTAGCCACTGTCGACGACTTAACCGACATGCTCGACTTCGACTCCGAAGACATCGACGGTATGGATGCCGATGAAGGAGACGATGAAGAACGAGCGCCTATCAGGACCTGGAAAGCCACCTCGTCATATGGCATATACATGGTGGACACCCCAAAAGAAGGGGATGGCGATGGAACAGTGGAGGATGACCCCTCCAAGAAACAGCCTAAGCGCCGGCATCAGCGGCGCCGCTCAAAATCCCGCCAAAACAAATACGGTGATTCCAGCATGGGAGATAATAATACTCCGGAAAGTGCCGAAGAAAACGCCCTCCAGCAAGATTCAACACAGGAGGATGGAGAAACCAGCCCTCATGAGAGAGCGGCAGACAGAGAGGTCGAGGACGATAATTATATGCCTCCCTCTGAAGACGAGGCAAGCCTCGACGACGACGAATTCGTCGTGCCAGAGGATCCCGTCAAGCAAGAGCGTTTTCAACGCAGGCTTATGGCCATGGCAAGAAGCCTCAAGAAAAAACAGCAACAGCTTAGAGCTGATCAAGATTTGCTAGTCGATAGATGGACTGAAGTCCTTGCGGCCGAAGAGCATAAACTCGTACGCCCCTCCAAGAGCTACCCAAAGCGCAGGTTGCTACCCCGATTAGAGGAGGAAGCACTTGATGCGGCCGACCGGCCACCTCGTGGCCGCGACAAAGAGGCCTCTCGGCCCTCCACTCAAGCCGCACCCCGTGCCAAGGCACGGGAATATGCGCCGGACTTATGAGATATGTTGGAGGACAAGGCAAGGCAAACAATATCGATCTACGGATCGCCTGGGCGCCCCACGGCTCGAGACGGTAACCGTCACGCCGGCCACAAATTCGGCAGGGCCGAACACAGTAGACAAGGCTCATTGGAGCTATGTCGTGATATAGCCCAGTACAGAGGCACCGCACACCCACTATGCTTCACAGACGAAATAATGGATCATCAAATCCGTGAGGGTTTCAAACCCGTAAATATCGAATCATATGATGGCACAACAGATCCTGCGGTACGGATCGAGGATTATCTCCTTCATATCCACATGGCCCGCGGCGATGATTTCCACGCCATCAAATACCTCCCACTCAAGCTTAAAGGACCAGCTCGGCATTGGCTTAACAGCTTGCCAACAGGATCAATTAGTTGTTGGGAGGACCTGGAAGCCGCATTCCTCGACAATTTCCAGGGCACTTATGTGCAACCCCCAGACGCCGATGACCTAAGTCACGTAATTCAGCAGCCAGAGGAATCGGCCAGGCAATTCTGGACACGGTTCCTAACAAAGAAAAATCAAATAGTCGACTGTCCGGACGCTGAGGCCCTAGCAGCCTTCAAGCACAATATCCGTGACGAGTGGCTTGCCCGGCACCTTGGACAAGAAAAGTCGAAGTCTATGGCAGCACTCACGACACTCATGACCCGCTTTTGCTCGGGAGAAGATAGCTGGCTTGCTCGTAGCAACAATATGACCAAGAACCCTGGTAATTCGGATACCAGGGACAGTAGTGGCAGGTCGCGTCGCAACAAGTAGAAGCGCCGCATTAACGGCGACAATGCTGAGGATACGATAGTTAATGCCGGATTTAGAGGCTCTAAATCCAGTCAGCCGAAAACGCCATTCAAAAGGAATCCTAGGGCCCCCACCAGTTTGGACCGAATACTCAACCGCTTGTGCCAGATACATGGCACCCCCGAAAAGCCGGCCAATCACACCAATAGGGATTGTTGGGTGTTCAAGCAGGCAGGCAAGTTAAACGCCGAAAATGAAGACAAGGGGCTGCATAGCAATGACGACGAGGAGCCCCGGCCGCCGAACAACAGTGGACAGAAGGGTTTTCCCCCACAAGTGCGGACGGTGAACATGATATACGCAACCCACGTCCCCAAAAGGGAGCGGAAGCGCGCGCTAAGGGATGTATACGCGGTAGAGCCAGTCGCCCCAAAGTTCAACCCATGGTCCTCCTGCTCGATCACCTTTGATCGAAGGGACCATCCCACTAGCATCCGTCATGGCGGATTCGCCGCATTGGTTCTAGACCCAATTATTGACGGATTTCATCTCACTAGAGTCCTTATGGACGGCGGCAGCAGCCTGAACCTGCTTTACCAGGATACAGTGCGGAAAATGGGCATAGATCCCTCGAGGATTAAGCCCACCAAAACGACCTTTAAAGGCGTAATACCAGGTGTAGAGGCCAACTGTACAGGCTCAATCACACTTGAAGTGGTCTTCGGATCTCCGGATAATTTTCGAAGCGAGGAGTTAATCTTCGACATAGTCCCATTCCGCAGTGGCTATCACGCACTGCTCGGGCGAACCGCATTCGCCAAGTTCAATGCGGTACCGCACTATGCATACCTTAAGCTCAAAATGCCAGGCCCTCAAGGAGTAATTACGGTCAATGGAAACACCGAACGCTCCCTCCGAATGGAGGAGCACACGGCGGCCCTTGCAGCAGAAGTACAAAGCAGCCTCTCCAGGCAGTTCTCCAGTCCAGCCATTAAACGACAGGACACCGTCAAGCGCGCCCGGAGTAACCTACAACAAGACCGCCTGGAACGACCTGAGCAGGCGTAGCAATGCGGCCCCAACCCCAGCCCTCGCAAAAATGCGATACTAGTACTTCACGTACATAACTATGCTCTAGAAATACCATGGGTACAGGGGGAGGGGCACCATCACGGCACGCCCGAAACACGGCTTAAACCGCACCAGGGGCTGCCGATTTTTTAATTTTCTCTTACTTTCAGGACTCCACTCTTCGGAAGGCCCGTTCGCCAGTTCAATTGCCGAACAAACGATGCAAGAACCAGGGAAGCAGACAAGCCACGCCGCATTACGGAACTCCCAGGTGGTCTCTATCACGAGCAGTATACCTGTTTCGCATACTATTCCGCAGCTTGCCCCTGGAACGGACACGTTAAATAGTCCAAACTTTTGCTTATCGCATTATTTGTATCATTCTGCTTTGATCGTAGCCCTCTTTAATAAACAATGCATAGCTTTTTTCTATTTTTGCATTACTCTTTTTTTAATATATGTTCCTTAACGACATGTTGCATCCTTACACTTTGGTACGACCAAAATACGCCAGGGGCTTTAGTACCCCTCAATATGGTGTGAGAAGTCCGAACACTTTAACAAGTGCGGCACCCCGAACTTATAACATTATATGCATCGGCTCTGAATCATGTCTTGGGTCAATAGTTGGGTTTGCCCGGCTCCTATGTTTTGGTGCCTTACGTTCCGCTATATCGGTTAAGGTAGCACTAGGAGAACCACTGCGATTGTGCCCCAGTTGAGCTGGGTCGAGCACCTCAGTGGAGAAAGCTAAAACTGACTGTCATGATGAAGCGAGAGCTGGTCCCTGTTCGAGAGGTTTTTCTAGTCCCTAAAGACTTATGCCACTTAGAGCGAGGAGCCGGCTCTGTCCGGCAAAGGCGTGGATAGCGCCCCGAACTCGGTCTTCTGAATACCAGGGGCTTCGCTGAAATTTAAAATTATAGAATATTATGGCTAAGTGAGAGTGTTCACGCATTATAGTACGATTGCCTTGTTCATTGGGTTGAGCGCCTCCCTCGAAGGACCCAAACATGGGAAAAAGAACGCTCAGGTTTATCCCCGAACACCTCAGCAGTAGCGGCACGGGGCCAGAAGCCGACGACTTGCCATCTCTCAGAATTGATAAACAGCCGCACAGAAGGTAGTATTTTAAATTCCAAACAGCATTGCTTAGCGCATATGAACAAGTTTTCAGCGCACATGACAAAACGAGCAAGTTTCACTCAAAAATTACATCCCTAGAACATTCATCCGCCACAAGGCAGGCACCCTTCAGAACATCCTTATAATAATTCTCAGGCTTGCGATGCTCTTTCCCCGACGGTGGCCCGTCCTTCACAAGCTTCTCAGCATCCAGCTTGCCCCAGTGCACCTTAGCACGGGCAAGGGCCCTAAGGGCACCTTCAATGCAGACGGAGCGCTTGATGACTTCAAGCCTTGGACAGGCCTCCACCAGCCGCCGCACCAGCCCGAAATAGCTCCCAGGCAGAGCTCCTCCAGGCCACAGCCTAACTATGAGGCCCTTCATGGCATGTTCGGCCTCCTTGTGGAGCTCGACCGGTTGCTTCAGCTGGTCGCTCAGGGGCACAGGGTGTCCGGCCTCACCATACTGAGACCAGAACACCTTCTCTATCGAGCTGCCCTCCTCGGCTCGATAGAATGCGGCGGCATCGGACACACTCCGGGGAAGATCTGCGAACGCTCCTGGAGAGCTCCGGATTCGGGTAAGTAACAAGTAACTCACGTTTATGTGTTTGCTTTGCATAAAGAATGCCTTACCCGCTGCTATCTTCTTCACCTCATCCAACTCCTGGAGGGTCTTCTGGGATTCGGCCTTGGCAGACTTGGCATTTTCAATAGCCACCGCGAGCTTGGACGCTCGTGTCTTTGAGTCAATCTCCAAACTCTCATGTTTTTCCATGAGAGCCTGGAGCTCTTGCCGTACCTTGCCAACCTCGGCCTCACACTTTTCCTGCTCGATGCGCTCCGTGGCCGCCCTCTTCTCGGCCTCGACCAGTGCTTGCTTAAGGGCCGCCACCTCAGACGTGGCCCCTACAATAGCCACAATAATCCTGTCATTTTTTGCAATTGCACCTTTTTATATATATTTAAACAAGGTATTTCTTACCTTCATTGTCCTCGAGCTGCTTCTTGGCACGCCCGAGCTCTTGCTCGGACCGCTCGAGGTTCTGCTTTAGCGTGTCCACTTCCGCAGTAAGTGCGGCGGACGCAAGCAGAGAAGCCTGCATACGCATATTGACTCCTTTTTGTTAGACTCCTGCGAATTTTATTTGATCCTCTATTCGGCTTTTCTTGCCGAACGCCAAACAGAGCATCAGGGGCTACTGTCTATGCGGTAATATTATTTACACATTCTTTACTTACCTCAAAGCCTGTTAGAAGGCTAGTACAAGCTTCAGTCAGTCCGCTCTTGGCGGACTGAACCTTCTGGACCACCGCACTCATAATGGTGCGGTGCTCCTCGTCGATGGAGGCTCTTTGGAGCGCCTCCAACAGATTGTCTGGCGCCTCCGGTTGGACGGGGGTCACCGGCACGATGGGCTTGCTCCTCTTGGAAGGAGGTCCCCTGCCGGACTCTGGAACCTTTGAAGGTTCCGGAGCGGTGTCCGGCCTAGAGCCGGACTTGGAGCCCTGGGGGGTTTCATCCCCTTTACTCCTGGAGTCTGGGAGGTCGCCTTGCGGTGCCTCCAGGACCACCTCCTCCCGGCTTGGAACCTGTTGGGACAACAGTTCGGTGTCATCCGTAGGGCGGGGGGAGGAAGTCGTCGGAAGCAAGTTCACATCTGACGAGTCTAGTGAGCCGCTCGACGACGCGTCGAGCTGGTCTTTGGGTGGGCTGCATAAACATATTCGACATAAGGGAAAGCTGTGCAATAAACGAATACTATGAATTACTCTGGTATCCGGATACTTATGATTTTGCCAGGGGCTTGGCCCTGGGCGGCCACTCCTCTCCGCCGTCGTCGGCGTCGGTGGAGTAGTCCGAAGGAAGGGTTTTCCCTTTCTTGGACCCTCCGGCCTCCCCAGAGAGGGCGGCCTTCCTTTTCTTCTCTCCTCCCGCTAGAGGGGGAGAGGTCTCTTCTTCCTCCTCCTCGTCTTCACGGGAGGAATGCACCTCGCAACCGTCGGATGATGGATCCGACACCTCCTGGCGCCGGGCACTCTTTCGAGTCCCCGTGGACTTTTTCGCGGCCTTCTTCTCCAGCACCACGTAGGGTGCCGGAACCGGCAGCTTCGCCAAGGGAGCGTCCACTGGGCCTTCGGGCAAAGGAGCCAGACAGTTGATCTGTCCGAACATCACCTGCCAATCCTGTCAAAGGTAAGGGAGCTTAGATCCCGCATGGAGTCAAACTATGAAAAACTGATACCCTGTAAAAGGAAAAAACAGCTTACTGTATCAGCGTGACGCTGCGTACTGAATCCGCGATCCTCGGTAGCGGATGCGGGGGCCTCGGCACCCTTGAAAAGCACCTTCCAGGCATCTTCGTACGTCGTGTCGAAGAGCCTTCTCAGAGTTTGGTGCTGCGCAGGGTCGAACTCCCACATGTTGAAAGCCCGTTGTTGACACGGGAGGATCAGGCGGATGAGCATAACCTGGACTACGTTGACAAGTTTGAGCTTCTTGTCCACCAGGGTTTGGACGCATGTTTGGAGTCCGGTCAGCTCTCCTTTTTTACCCCACGACAGGCCTGTCTCCTTCCAGGAGGTGAGCCACGTAGGGGGTCCGGATCGAAACTCGGGGGCTGCGACCCATTCGGGGTCGCGTGGCTCGGTGATGTAAAACCACCCCGATTGCCACCCCTTCAGGGTCTCCACAAAGGAGCCCTCGAGCCATAAGACGTTCGCCATCTTGCCCACCATGGCGCCTCCGCACTCCGCCTGGTTGCCGCGCACCACCTTCGGCTTGACATCGAAAGTCTTGAGCCATAGGCCGAAATGGGGGCGGATGCGGAGGAAAGCCTCGCACATGACGATAAACACCGAGATGTTGAGGACAAAGTTCGGGGCCAGATCGTGGAAATCCAGGCCATAGTAGAACATGAGCCCCCGGAAAATGGGTGAAGAGGGAAGCCCAGTCCGCTGAGGTAATGGGGGAGGAACACCACCCTCTCATGGGGCCCAGGGGTGGGGATGAGCTGCCCCTTTTCGGAAGCTGGTACGCAATGTCGTTAGACAAGTATCCGGCCTTCCTCAGTTTTTTGATGTGTCCGTCCGTGACGGAGGAGACCATCCACTTGCCTCCTGCTCCGGACATGGCTGGAGATTGAGGTGGGGAGTGCGAACTTGGGCGCTGGAGCTCGAGTGCGCGAGAATGGATAAGCAAGGGAGGAAGAAGGCGTAGGTGAAAAGGTGGATCCTTATCCCCTTATATGGGTGGACGCAACTACGTGTCCCCACCAGCCTGGTAAAACTCGCTTATCTCCAAGCGCCGTGATCAATGGCGCGGTTGGGTTACCCACTCCCATATTGATGAGAATCCCGGAATAAGGGGACACGATCTCTGCTTTAACAAGACGTGCCAAGGAAATCAGCTCGCGTGACGCGCTGAGGTGGGATGATAAAATGACTCGGATAAAGGCTTGGCCGTGGTGTGTCACACTACGGAATACGTCAGCAGATTAGATTTGTGTAAATGTTATTCTCTCTATGGCAATATGTCGAAACTTATTTATCAGGGCCGAACACTATCTTTGTGTTCAAAATCTTCTATGAAGTACTTGGAGGAGGAACCCGCCTTGCAATGCCGAAGACAATCTGCGTGCCGGACTCGTCGTCATTGAAGCCTGGTTCAGGGGCTATTGAGGGAGTCCTGGATTAGGGGGTGTCCGGATGGCCGGACTATACCTTCAGCCGGACTCCTGGACTATGAAGATACAAGATTGAGGACTTCGTCTCGTGTCCGGAAGGGACTTTCCTTGGCGTGGAAGGAAAGCTTGGCGATACGGATATGTAGATCTCCTACCATTGTAACCGACTTTGTGTAACCCTAACCCTCTCCGGTGTCTATATAAACCGGAGGGTTTTAGTCTGTAGGACAACATACAGAACAACAACCATACCATAGGCTAGCTTCTAGGGTTTAGCCTCTCCGATCTCGTGGTAGATCTACTCTTGTACTACCCATATCATCAATATTAATCAAGCAGGACGTAGGGTTTTACCTCCATCGAGAGGGCCCGAACCTGGGTAAAACTTCGTGTCCCTTGCCTCCTGTTACCATCCGGCCTAGATGCACAGTTCGGGACCCCCTACCCGAGATCCACCGGTTTTGACACCAAGAAGTGAGAACATACTATTAAAATTAAAATTAAAGATCATGAATGCTTTGCTTTATGTGATTTGGGTGCTAGTGTTTCCACGATTCCAAAAACTTTGTGTGATATGTTAGGTTTTCGTGAATTTGATGATTGTTTGCATCTTGCGGATTCCACTATTAGGAAACCTATGGGAAGGATTAATGATGTTCATATTGTTGCAAATAGGAATTATTTTCCCGTAGATTTCAATGTTCTTGATATAGATTGCAATTCTACATGTCCTATTATTCTTGGTAGACCTTTCCTTAGAACGATTGGTGCAATTATTGATATGAAAGAAGGAAATATTAGATTCCAATTTCCGCTAAGGAAAAGCATGGAACACTTTCCTAGGAAGAAAATTAAATTACCTTATGAATCTATTATGAGAGCCACTTATGGATTGCATACCAAAGATGACAATACCTAGATCTATTATTGTTTTTATGCCTAGCTAGGGGCGTTAAACGATAGCGCTTGTTGGGAGGCAACCCAATTTTATTTTTTGTTTCTTGTTTTTGTTCCTGTTTAGTAAGAAATAATTCATATAGATTCCGTTTAGATGTGGTTTCATGTTTTTAGTTAGTGTTTGTGCCAAGTAGAATCTTTGGGAAGACTTGGGGGAAGTCCTTACGATCTTGCTGTAAAAAACAGAAACTTTAGCACTCACGAGATTTGCTGCCATTTTTTACTGGAGAGTGCGATTAGGTTGATTTTTTTTGCAGATGATTAATAGACAAATTCCTCACATACACCAATTTATTTCATAATTGTTTGGGTTACAGAAGTACTCGAAACCTACAGATTACTACAGACTGTTCTGTTTTTGACAGATTCTGTTTTTCGTTTGTTGTTTGCTTATTTTGATGAATTTATGGCTAGTATCGGGGGGTATGAACCATAGAGAAGTTGGAATACAGTAGGTTTAACACCAATATAAATAAAGAATGAGTTAATTACAGTACCTTGAAGTGGTGGTTTGTTTTCTTATACTAACGAAGCTCATGAGATTTTCTGTTGAGTTTTGTGTTGTGAAGTTTTCAAGATTTGATGGATTTTGGAATAAGGAGTGGCAAGAGCCTAAGCTTGGGGATGCCCAAGGCACCCCAAGGTAAAATTAAAGGACAACCAAAAGCCTAAGCTTGGGGATGCCCTGGAAGGCATCCCCTCTTTCGTCTTCGTCCATCGGTAACTTTACTTGAGGCTATATTTTTATTCACCACATGATATGTGTTTTGCTTGGAGCGTCTTGTATGATTTGAGTCTTTGCCTTTCAGTTTACCATAATAATCCATTATGTACACACCTTTTGGAGAGACACACATGAATCAGAATTTATTAGAATACTCTATGTGCTTCACTTATATATTTTGAGCTAGATAATTTTGCTCTAGTGCTTCACTTATACCTTTTTGAGAGCACGGTGGTGGTTTTATTTTATAGAAATTATTGATCTCTAATGCTTTACTTTTATTATTTTGAGAGTCTTTCAGAACAGCATGGTAATTTGCTTTGGCTATAAAATTAGTCCTAATATGATAGGCATCCAAGATGAGTATAATAAAAACTTTCATAAAAAGTGCATTGAATACTATGAGAAGTTTGATACTTGATGTTTGTTTTGAGATATTAAGATGGTGATATTAGAGTCATGCTAGTTGAGTAGTTGTGAATTTGAGAGATACTTGTGTTAAAGTTTGTGATTCCCATAGCATGCACGTATGGTGAACCGTTATGTAATGAAGTCGGAGCATGATTTATTTTTTTGATTGTCTTCCTTATGAGTGCTGGTCGGGGATGAGCGATGGTCTTTTCCTACCAATCTATCCCCCTAGGAGCATATGCGTAGTACTTTGTTTCGATAACTAATAGATTTTTGCAATAAGTATGTGAGTTCCTTATGACTAATGTTGAGTCCATGGATTATACGCACTCTCACCCTTCCACCATTGCTAGCCTCTCTAGTACCGCACAACTTTCGCCGGTACCATACACCCACCATATAACTTCCTCAAAAGCCACCATACCTACCTATTATGGCATTTCCATAGCCATTTCAAGATATATTTCCATGCAACTTACCATCGTCCCGTTTGTTATGACACGTTACGTCATTGTCATATTGCTTTGCATGATCATGTAGTTGACATCGTATTTGTGGCAAAGACACCTTTATAATTCTTTCATACATGTCACTCTTGATTCATTGCATATCCCGGTACACCGCCGGAGGCATTCACATAGAGCCATATTTTGTTCTAGTATCGACTTGTAATTTTTGAGTTGTAAGTAAATAAAAGTGTGATGATCATCATTATTAGAGCATTGTCCCGAGTGAGGAAAGGATGATGGAGACTATGATTCCCCCACAAGTTGGGATGAGACTCCGGACGAAAAAAGGAGAAAAAAGAGGCCATAAAAAGGGAAAGGCCCAAATAAAAAAATAAAAAAATGAGAGAAAAAGAGAGAAGGGACAATGTTACTATCCTTTTACCACACTTGTGCTTCAAAGTAGCACCATGATCTTCATGATAGAGAGTCTCCTATGTTGTCACTTTCATGTACTAGTGGGAATTTTACATTACTAGAACAATGCCCGTGCGTTGCAACGAGATATAAATATTCTAGTGCGTTACCTATTGATTTACTTGTCAATAATAATGTGATTGGGTAAATAAATGTTCATCAAATTCTGACAGTGAATTACCTTATACTTTGATTAGAAGTTTGGTAAGTAAATTAAAGTGAAATTGGTTCAGAAGGTATGTAAATTAAGGTGACTGATTATCATATACTACATGGAAGGTTGGACGAAGGGGTGGTGGGAAGAAAGATGAAATGGCAACATTATGTTCTTTTTAAGTAGTAGAGATAAAACTTGGCTTGTATATTCCATTGATGGGCTTCCTCAAAATGGCCTAGGTCTTCGTGAGAAAGCGAGTTGGATGCACACCCACTTAGTTTCTTTTGTTGAGCTTTCATACACTTATAGCTCGAGTGCATCCGTTGCATGGCAATCCCTACTCACCCACATTGATATCTATTAATGGGCATCTCCATAGCCCGTTGATACGCCTAGTTGATGTGACACCATCTTCTCCTTTTTTGTCTTCTCCACAACCCCCATTCTATTCCACATATAGTGCTATGTCCATGGCTCACGCTCATATATTGCGTGAAGATTGAAAAAGTTTGAGAACATCAAAAGTATGAAACAATTGCTTGGCTTGTCATCAGGGTTGTGCATGATTTAAATACTTTGTGTGATGAAGATATAGCATAGCAGACTATATGATTTTGTAGGGATAGCTTTCTTTGGCCATGTTATTTTGAGAAGACATGATTTCTTTGTTAGTATGCTTGAAGTATTAGTATTTTTATGTCAATATTAAACTTTTATCTTGAATCTTTCGGATCTGAACATTCATGCCACAATAAAGAAAATTACATTGAGAATTATGCTAGGTAGCATTCCACATCAAAAAATCTGTTTTTATCATTTGCCTACTTGAGGACGAGCAGGAATTAAGCTTGGGGATGCTTGATGCGTCTCCAATGTATCTATAATTTTTTATCGTTCCATGCTATTATATTATCAACCTTGGATGTTTTATATGCATTACTATGCTATTTTATATGATTTTTGGGACTAACCTATTAACCTAGAGCCCAGTGCCAGTTTATGTTTTTTCCTTGTTTTTAAGTATCACAGAAAAGGAAAATCAAACGGAGTCCAATTGACCTAAAACTTCATGGAGATCATTTTTGGACCAGAAGAAGCCCACAGAGTACCGGAGGTGGGCCAGAAGAGCCCGGAGGACACGACGAGGGTGGGGGGCGAGCCCTACCCCACTGGGCGCGCCCCCTGCCTCGTGGGCCCCTCGTGGCTCCCCTGACCGACTTCTTTCGCCTATACATGTCCATATACCCTAAAAACATCAGGGAACATAATAGATCGGGAGTTCCACCGCCAGAAGCCTCTGTAGCCACCGAAAACCAATCTAGACCCGTTCCGGCACCCTCCTGGAGGGGGGAATCCCTCTCCGGTGGCCATCTTCATCATCCCGGCGCTCTCCATGATGAGGAGGGAGTAGTTCACCGTCGGGGCTGAGGGTATGTACCAGTAGTTATGTGTTCGATCTCTCTCTCTCTCTCGTGTTCTTGAGTCGGCACGATCTTGATGTATTGCGAGCTTTGCTATTATAGTTGGATCTTATGATGTTTCTCCCCCTCTACTCTCTTGTGATGAATTGAGTTTTTCCTTTGAAGTTGTCTTATCAAATTGAGACTTTAAGGATTTGAGAACACTTGATGTATGTCTTGCATGTGCTTATCTGTGGTGACAATGGGCTATCACGTGATCCACTTGATGTATGTTTTGGTGATCAACTTGCGAGTTCCGTGACCTCATGAACTTACGCATAGGGGTTGGCACACGTTTTCGTCCCGACTCTTCGGTAGAAACTTTGGGGCACTCTTTGAAGTTCTTTGTGTTGGTTGAATAGATGAATCTGAGATTGTGTGATGCATATCGTATAATCATACCCATGGATACTTGAGGTGACATTGGAGTATCTAGGTGACATTAGGGTTTTGGTTGATTTGTGTCTTAAGGTGTTATTCTAGTACGAACTCTATGATAGATTGAACTGAAAGAATAGCTTCGTGTTATTTTACTACAGACTCTTGAATAGATCAATCAGAAAGGATAACTTTGAGGTGGTTTCGTACCCTATAACATAATCTCTTCGTTTGTTCTACGCTATTAGTGACTTTGGAGTGACTCTTTGTTGCATGTTGAGGGATAGTTATATGATCCAATTATGTTATTATTGTTGAGAGAACCTGCACTAGTGAAAGTATGAACCCTAGGCCTTGTTTCCTAGCATTGCAATACCGTTTTCGCTCACTTTTATCATTAGTTACCTTGCTGTTTTTATATTTTCAGAGTACAAAAACCTATATCTACCATCCATATTGCACTTGTATCACCATCTCTTCGCCGAACAAGTGCACCTATACAATTTACCATTGTATTGGATGTGTTGGGGACACAAGAGACTCTTTGTTATTTGGTTGCAGGGTTGTTTGAGAGAGACCATCTTCATCCTACGCCTCCCACGGATTGATAAACCTTAGGTCATCCACTTGAGGGAAATTTGCTACTGTCCTACAAACCTCTGCATTTCGAGGCCCAACAACGTCTACAAGAAGAAGGTTGTGTAGTAGACATCAATGACCGAGACACATCTCCGGTCAATAACCAATAGCGTAACCTGGATGCTCATATTGGCTCCTACATATTCTATGAAGATCTTTATCAGTCAAACCGCATAACAACATACGTTATTCCCTTTATAATCGGTATGTTACTTGTCCGAGATTCGATCGTCGGTATCATCATACCTAGTTCAATCTCATTACCGACAAGTCTCTTTACTTGTTATGTAATGCATCATCCCACAACTATCTTATTAGTAACATTGCTTGCAAGGCTTATAGTGATGTGCATTACCGAGAGGGCCTAGAGATACCTCTCCGATACACGGAGTGACAAATCCTAATGTCAATCTATGCCAACTCAACAAACACCTTCGGAGACACCTGTAGAGCATCTTTATAATCACCCAGTTACGTTGTGACGTTTGATAGCACACAACATGTTCCTCCGGTATTCGGGAGTTGCATAATCTCATAGTTAGAGGAATATGTATAAGTCATGAAGAAAGCAATAGCAATAAAACTAAACGATCATAATGCTAAGCTAACAGATGGGTCTTTTACATCACATCATTCTCTAATGA
Source organism: Triticum aestivum (assembly GCF_018294505.1). Lineage (NCBI taxonomy): Eukaryota > Viridiplantae > Streptophyta > Magnoliopsida > Poales > Poaceae > Triticum > Triticum aestivum. The sequence continues at coordinate 468,956,733 of NC_057809.1, forward strand.
TGTGATCCCGCTCATCAAATGACAACACATGTCTATGGTCAGGAAACTTAACCATCTTTGATTAACGAGCTAGTCAAGTAGAGGCATACTAGGGACACTCTGTTTGTCTATGTATTCACACATGTACTAAGTTTCCGGTTAATACAATTCTAGATTGAATAATAAACATTTATCATGATATAAGGAAATATAAATAACAACTTTATTATTGCCTCTAGGGCATATTTCCTTCAGATTACACATGTTTTGGTTGATGTTGACTATGTTACTAAATGGGTAGAAGCTATTCCAACCAGTAGTGCTGATCACAACACCTCTATTAAAATGGTTAAGGAAGTTATTTTCCCATGGTTTGGGGTCCCTAGATATTTAATGACCGATGGCGGTTCACACTTTATTCATGGTGCTTTCCGTAAACTGCTTGCCAAGTATGATCTTAACCATAGAATTGCATCACCTTATCATCCTCATTCTAGTGCTCAAGTTGAACTTAGCAATAGAGAAATAAAATTAATTTTGCAAAATACTGTCTATAGGTCCAGGAAGAATTGGTCTAAGAAATTAGATGATGCACTTTGGGCTTATAGAACAACATATAAAAATCCTATGGGTATGTCTCCTTATAAAATGGTTTATGGAAAAGCTTGTCATTTGCCTCTTGAGTTAGAATGTAAAGCATATTGGGCTATCAAAGAGATCAACTACGATTTCAAACTTGCTGGTGAAAAGAGGTTATTTGATATTAGCTCATTAAATGAATGGAGAACCCAAGCTTATGAAAATGCAAAATTATTCAAAGAAAAAGTTAAAAGATGGCATGACAAAAGAATCCAAAAATGTGAGTTCAAAGTCGGAGAATATGTTCTTTTGTACAACTCTCATTTCAGATTCTTTGCAGGAAAACTCCTCCCAAAATGGGAAGGCCCCTACGTTATCGAGGAGGTTTATCGGTCTGGAGCCATCAAAATAAATAATGCCGAAGGTACTAACCCAAAGGTTGTCAATGGGCAACGAATACAACACTATATCTCACGTACGCCCATTAACGTTGAAAGTAATATTATCCAAACTATGACACCGGAAGAACACATAAAAGAGTCCTTCCAGAACACTCCAGAATCATGAAAATAAGGAGGTACGTGATACAGTAAGTAAACGGACCCCGAAAAATCCGCAAAAATATTTTTTGTGAGTTTTGAAATATTTAGAAAAATAGGAAAATAAGAAATTATCGGGAAGCGTACCATGGTGGGCACAAGACACCAGGGTGCGCCAGGGTTGCCTGGCGCGCCCAGGTGGGTTGTGCCCACCTGGGACACATTCCGAACTCTGTTTTTCTTCCGTTTGCTTGTCCCCCAAGATAAAAAAATCTATATATATTTTCCGAACCTGTTGATGACCGTATCGCAGAGAAATCATCTGTTCTCTTTTCTTGCTGTTTTTTGTCAGATCTGTTGAGTCAGGTATCATGTCTTCTTCTTCCTCCAACAACATGGAAGAGGATGCTTGGTTGATGAAGATCGAGCTGAAGAGAGAAGATTCCGCAGAAACCGTCAAGGGAGATGAGAGCAAGGAGTTTACCGTAGATCAGCCTCCGGTCTTCAGACAAGCACTACCAGCCGAGGAGGAAGAGGAAGCTATCCTTAAATCTTACCTTGCTCACCTTACTCTGGCTAAGATTGAAGCCTTTCACATCATTGAAATAGTTCACATACTAAATAAGTATCTCACTCATGAAAATATTCTGCATCAAGAGCATATCATCCACCTCCGGAGCGTCATCCGTCTATTGGAGAATCTCTTGATCCTTAAGGATAGGATCGCTTCATCACCACCATCATCTTCTTCACCACCAAAGGAAATTGAGTATTGGGTATGGGCACTCCCCTTGGCTTCCGCCAAGCTTGGGGGAGGTACCCCGGTATCGTATCATCCCACTATCTTTTTGCCTTTAATTATTTTAGTTCGATCTTTTGCTTTAGATGAATAAAAGTTTAGTTCGATCTTTTCTTTTTGATAGTTTGCTTAGTGATCTATCCTTGTAATCGTGTGTGAGATATAATAAAGTTTAGTTTGAGTTTTTGCTTTTCTTACTTTCATGTTGCAAATAAAAGTAAAAGAGAAAGGAAATAAATAAATAAAATAAAGGAAATAAATCAAAAAGATCATATACTAATCTTATGGTAGGTGATGACACCACATAAGGAAAAGTATAAGTAGAAAATTTTATTAGAGATTGACAAACATAGTGTTAGTCAATGATGCAACTCATGAAAGAATTAATAAGGGAAGAGAAGATTCTCATATAAATATACTATCCTAGAAATCTTTTGTGATTGTGAGCCCTCATCAAAATATTATATGCCAAAATTGTTGACGTTGGACAAGGAAGACAACTTAATGGTTTATGTTTATCTATATTCACATAGAAGTCATATTGTCATGGATCCTTTAACATGTGGTGCTTGCCCCTATCTTTGCTAGCCAAAAATTTCGCACTAAGTAGAGATACTACTTGCGCATCCAAAAACCATTAAACCCAGATCTTATTTTCAAGTGTCCACCATACCTACCTAGGGATTGAGCAAGATCCCTCAAGTAAGTTGTCATCGGTACAAAAGGGCAAATTGCTTCTAAAAGTGTGAGATCATTTAGTGTAAGGGAAAATTGAGCGTCGCACGAACTTGTGATGGCGAAGAATAAAAGCAACATACTGCATAATAAAGGTCACTATCACAAGGGGCAATGCAACGTGACGTTCTTTTGCACTAAGGGGTTGAGCATACAAACAAATAAGCGCATGGAAACCTCTGCTTCCCTCTGCGAAGGGCCTATCTTTTACTTTTATGTATTTACTTTTATGCAAAGATTCAAAGTTTTCCTTCTATTCCTTTTTTATTTTTTTCTCCTTTGGCAAGCATCATGTGGTGAGGAAAGATCTAGGCACATATGTCCAGTTGAATATAGATAGCATGAGTTATTATTGTTGACATAACCCTTGAGGTGAATACGTTGGGAGGCAAAACTACAAGCCCCTATCTTTCAATGTGTCCGGTTAAAATATTTTGCTCATGTGTACGCGGTGAGTGTTAGCAATCATAGAAGACTATATGATGGTTGAGTATGTGGACTTGCCTAAAGGCTCCGATACGTGACCCTTCCTGAAAAGATGATGAATTGTAGTTGCAAAGTTGACTGAGAACATAGTTTGTTGGTTTTTAATAGAGTTTTTGCTTTATACTTAAATAGTGTGATCAATTATCACTTATCCATGAGAAGTCTATGATAAAAGTTCTTTGATAAAAGTTTCATGCTTAAGTTTGTTGCTGTTATAATAATGAACATGATGCTTCTATGTCTGTATTTTGTTTTTATCGACACCTCTCTCTCTAAGAATGTGGACATGTTTTTCGATTTTTGGTTTTCGCTTGAGGACAAGCAAGGTCTAAGCTTGGGGGAGTTGATACATCCATTTTGCATCATGTTTTCCTACTATTATTTATGATGTTTTAATCCATAATAATGCTTTTTGGAGTAACTCTAATGCCTTTTCTCTCATAATATGCAAGGTACACACAAAGAGGGAGAATTTCGGCAGTTGGAACTCTTGACCTGGAAAAGCTACGTCAAGCCACCTATTCTGCACAACCCCAAACAAGTTGAAACTCCACGGAGATTTTTTATCAAATATATGATTAATATTGGAGCAAATAACTACCAGAGGGGGCCCACCAGGTGGGCACAACTCACCTGGGCGCGCCAGGGAGCCCAGGCGCCCCCTGGTGGGTTGTGCTCACCCAGGCCCACATCCGGTGCCCATCTTCTGGCATATAAGTAATTTTGACCTAGAAAAAATAAGGAGAGGACTTTCGGGACGGAGCACCGCCATCTCGAGGCGGAACTTGGGCAGGAGCACTTTTGCCCTCCGGCGGAGCGATTCCGCCGGGGGAACTTCCCTCCCGGAGGGGGAAATCATCGTCATCATCATCACGGACAACTCTCCCATCTTGGGGAGGGCAATCTCCATCAACATCTCCTCTCAAACTCGAGTTCATCTCTTGTGTTCAATCTTGTTACTGGAACTATAGATTGTTGCTTGTCGGTGACTAGTAGTGTTGATTGCATCTTGTAGTTGATTACTATATGGTTTATTTGGTGGAAGATTATATGTTCAGATCCAATATGCTATTTAATAGCCCTCTGATCTTGAGCATGATTATCATTTGTGAGTAGTTACTTTTGTTCTTGAGGTCACGGGAGAAATCATGTTGCAAGTAATCATGTGAACTTGATATGTGTTCGATATTTTGATAGTATGTATGTTGTGATTCCCTTAGTGGTGTCATGTGAATGTCGACTACATTACACTTCACCATATTTGGGCCTAAGGGAATGCATTGTGGGGTAGCAATTAGATGATGGGTTGTGAGAGTGACAGAAGCTTAAACCCAGTTTATCGCTATTCCGTAAGGGACCGATTGGATCCAAAAGTTTAATGCTATGGTTAGAATTTATTCTTAATACTTTTCTCATAGTTGCGGATGCTTCCGGGAGGGTTAATCATAAGTAGGAGGTTTGTCCAAGCAAGAACAACACCTAAGCACCGGTCCACCCACATATCAAATTATCAAAGTACCGAACACGAATTAGGCCAACATGATGAAAGTGACTAGATGAAATTCCCGTGTACCCTCAAGAACTCTTTGCTTACTATAAGAGATCATTTGGGCATGTCCTTTGCCTCAAAAGGATTGGGCTACCTTGCTGCACTTTTGTTACTACTATAGTTACTTGCTCGTTACAAATTATCTTGCTATCAAACTACTCTGCTACTTACAAGTTTAGCACTTGCAGACATTACCTTGCTGAAAACACTTGTCATTTCCTTCTGCTCCTTGTTGGGTTCGACACTCTTACTTATCGAAAAGAGCTACAATTGTTCCCCTATACTTGTGGGTCATCAGTCCCAGACGGAGGAGGGCACAACATCGGACGTCGCCTGGGCATTCCTGGGGGCCGTGATGGCAGCCCTGGTGAGAGCCAATGTCGTCTAGCTGGACGTCACCGGGGCAGACCCGGTGATCGTGGAAGCCTGGTGAATGCTGCGCCCGAGGTAGTACAGGCGATCCCCGATATCGAGGCTGCCCCAGCCTCGGTTGATCAAGGTGTGTAGGTCATCGACTTTGGCGGCGTTCGCTCCCATCGAGACCATGATTGAGACGCTGATGGATGATGGCAGTTGTGCGTGTTGGGTCGGCATCAGGTGCACAATAGCTCTTTTGTGCGCGCGTGCTTCGTTATATTCTTGTAAATTAGCGAGCTAATGGTTTGTAAATTACTCATCAAACTAGGCACTGGATCAATAATTTGAGCATATATGCTCGATTGATTTGTTCATGCATGTCAAATATGTCAATTGTATGGGCTGGCCTATCTGTATATTATCTAAATTTGCAATATGGACAATTAATATGCAAATAGCTTTTGGACATCTGTCTCGATCATCATGTCGAAAACATGGACATCCTCTACTCTACCGGGCACACGCTTAAACTGAATGAACTGTGTACGATACTGTTGGGGAACGTAGTAATTTTAAAATTTCCTACGCACACGCAAGTTCATGGTGATGCATAGCAACAAGAGGGGAGAGTGTCGTCCACGTACCCTCGTAGACCGTAAGAGGAAGCGTTATGACAACGCGGTTGATGTAGTCGTACGTCTTCACGATCGACTGATCCTAGTACTGAACGTACGACACCTTCGTGATCTGCACACGTTCAGCTCGGTGACGTCCCACGCACTCATGATCCAGTAGAGCTTCAAGGGAGAGTTCCGTCAGCACGATGGCGTGATGACGGTGTTGATGAAGCTACCGATGCAGGGCTTCTCCTAAGCACCGCTACGATATGACTGAGGTGGATTATGGTGGAGGGGGGCACCGCACACGGCTAAAAGATCAATGATCAACTTGTGTGTCTCCATGGGGTGCCCCCCTCCCCGTATATAAAGGAGTGGAGGAGGGGGAGGGCCGGCCCTCCACCAGGATTAGGATTCCCCCCTTCCATGTAGTAGGAGTAGGAGGGAAGGAAAGGGAAAAGAGAAGAGAAGGAAGGAGGTTGTGTCGGTGTCAAAACCGACGGATCTCGGGTAGGGGGTCCCGAACTGTGCGTCTAAGGTTGATGGTAACATGAGACAAGGTACACGAAGTTTTACCCAGGTTCGGGCCCTCTTGTTGAAGGTAATACCCTACGTCCTGCTTCATTGATATTGATGGATATGAGTATTACAAGAGTTGATCTACCATGAGATCGTAATGGCTAAACCCTAGATGTCTAGCCTGTATGACTAAGGTATTGAGTATATCCTATCCAGACTAAGTCCTCCGGTTTATATAGACACCAAGAGGATCTAGGGTTACACAAGGTCGGTTACAAAGAAGGGAATTTGCATATTCTGTCGCCAAGGTTTCCTTCCCCGCCAAGGAGAGTCCCATCCGGACACGGGTATAGTCTTCAGTCTTCATATCTTCACATCCCATCAGTCTGACCCATAGATAACAGGTCGGACGCCCGAGGACCCCTTAGTCCAGGACTCCCTTAGTAGCCCCTGAACGTGGCTTCAATGACAAGGTATCCGGCGCGTAGTGCTGTCTTCGGCATTGCAAGGCGGGTTCCTCCTTCTGAACTCCCGAATAGTCTCCAGACGAATTGATCGTGTCCAGACCTGTAACACACACCGCACACAATCGCAGAGAGAATATAATAACACACAAGTCCAATCTGCCGACAACTTTAGTAATGTGACGTCACGCCTGTCCGGTCATAATTTTGAACCGTTTTTCGCCCCACGCTTTGAGACGCGGTTGTCATTGGCACGTCTTGTCAAAGCAGAGATCGTGTCCCCTTATTACGGGATTCTCATTAATATGGGCGTGGGTAACCCAACCGCTCCGTTTAGACAGCCCTTGGGAGCAGGCGAATTTTAAGGCGAATGGGGGGGCGTTCAATATTCACCGCCCTTATAAGGAGATAAGATTCCCCTTTCTTCTCCCACGCTTTCTTCCTGCCTCTCCGTTCTTGAGCTCCAATGCCCAAGTCCTCATTCGCTATCATTCAAACAAACACCCAGCCATGTCCGGATCCGGAGGTCAAGGCAAATGGATGGCCTCCTCTGTTAAGGAGGAGGACATTGCCGAGCTTCGGGCGGTCGGTTACCTGGCGAAGGAAATTACCCACCGTCTTCCAGCCCGAGGACAAATCATCCCCACACCGAAGCCCAACGAGAGGGTAGTGTTCATCCCGCATTTCCTCCGCGGGCTAGGGTTTCCACTCCACCCCTTCGTCCGCGGGATAATGTTCTACTACAGGATAAACTTCCATGATCTATCCCTGAAATCCTTCCTTAAAATCTCGGCGTTAATCGTTGTGTGCGACACCTTCTTCCGCATCCACCCCCACTTTGGGCTGTGGCTCAAAACCTTCAACGTGAAGCCCAAGGTGGTGGACGGACAACACGCAGAGTGCGGGGGTGCCATGGTGAGCAAGATCACCAATGTCCCCTGGCCAAAAGGCACATTCGTGGAATCTGTCAAGGAATGGTAGAAGCCATGGTTCTACATCACCGAACCCCGCGATGCCACCTGGGCCGCGGCTGCCGAATTTAATTCCGGCGCCCCCGTGCGGCTCACCTCCTGGGTGCCGGCGTCGCTTGCATTATTTTTGCTACGGGCCAACCAACTGCCCTCGCCCACACAAAAGCGGGTCATGAGTTCTGTGAGGGCTGCCATGGATTTTGGCTTTTCTTGGCCGAGGTGGCAAGCGATCCATTCGTCGCGGATGCTATGCTTAAAAGCTGCTAGAGCTTCGTCGTCCGGACAGTCGACAATTTGGTTCTTTTTAGTTAAGAACCTTGTCCAGAATTTCCCTGCGGACTCTCCGGGCTGTTGAACTATATGTCTTAAGTCGTCAGCGTCCGGAGGTCGAATATATGTACCTTGGAAGTTACTGAGGAAGCCTCTTCCAAGTCCTCCCAGCTGCCAATGGAATTTTCAGGCAGACTGTTAGCCAATGCTGAGCTGGCCCTTTGAGTTTTAGAGGGAGGTATTTTATGGCGTGGAGGTCATCTCCGCGGGCCATATGGATGTGGAGAATGAAGTCCTCGATCCACACCGCGGGGTCCGTGGTTCCATCATATGATTCGATGTTCACGGGCTTGAATCCTTCTGGGAATTCGTGATCCAGGACCTCATCGGTGAAGCAATGAGGATATGCGGGGCCTCTGTATCGAGCTGTAGCATGGCGCGGCTCTGATAGAGTCCGTCTGCGGTGTTCGCCCCCCGCATGACTAGGTTTGTCACGTCCGAATAGGTGCCTGTGGTCGCGTGTCGAGGCGCGTCCCCGCGATCCATAGATTGATCTAGTGTGTCCTGCTTTATTGTTCAGTGTCTGCCAGAGGTCATATGTATGGCCGTGGGCTAATTTACGTCTGCCTGAGTGATGAGGCGGAGCGGGCTGGTGTTCGGCATGACTTGTCGTTCTGTCCCGACCACATGGTAGTCGGTCGGCCGTATTGTGCGATGGTGGTATGTGCTCCGGCGCCTCCTCGTCGAACCGAGGTAGCAATTTGCGGTTTGGGTAGCTTTTGGCTGGGCGCTTGAGGCCGTACTCTTCGGCTGCTAGGACATGAGTCCATTTATGATTGAGCAGATCTTGGTCAGCTTGAAGCTACTGCTGCTTCTTTTTCAGGCTCCTTGCCGTGGCTATTAGCTGGCGCTTGAAGCGCTCCTGCTCAAGAGGTTCCTCAGGCACAATGAAATCTTCGGTGCCGAGGCTCGCCTCATCTTCGGAGAGCGGGAGGTAATTATCATCTTCCGAATCTTCGTGCGTGCCCTATTTACCAGGGCTAACCTACTCAGCTTCCCGTTCATCTTGTTTGTTTGCTTTATCGACGGGGTCTTTGTTGTCTTCGGCACCTTCCGGAGTGTCATCTTCTCCTGTGCCGGTGTTGCTATCTTTACTGCGGCGTGACTTAGAGCGGCGCCGCTGACGCCGAGCCTTGGCCTGTATTTCGGAAGGCTTATCCTCAACTGGGTCTTCCTTATCATTGCCGCTATTCTCCTTTGGTGCGTCCATCATGTATATGTCATAGGAGGAAGTGGCCGTCCAGCATCCGGTGAACGGCGGGTTCTGGGCCTCTTCTTCTCTGGCATCATCGTCCATACCGTCAATGTCCTCGGAGTTGTAATCAAGTTCGTCAGTTAAATCCTCGATCGTAGCTATAAAGTGGGTGGCGGGTGGGAAGCAAAATTCTCCCCCGTCAGCCCCTAATTTATGTCGGATATAGTTCGGCTGAGAGTCCTCCGCCAAGGACAGGTTTTTTAATGAGTTCAGCACGTCGCCCAAAGGTGAGTGCTGGAAGATGTCTGTGGCACTAAATTTGAAGATCGATAAACGATCAAGCTCGGCGTCCACGGGATCGCGTGGTTTGGGACCTACGGCCTGGGACTAGTCTGGCGTTCCGGTGGCATAGGCATCATGTGAGACCAGGTCCATGTGCGGCTCCAACACCGTGGAATCTGCGGCCTCCGAGGTAGGGTTCATCGTTCCATCTTTGGATGACGTGGCCTGCTCTGGCTCTAGGGCCAGAGCGGTTACAGGAGAGATCTCCTAGATGCGGCCCAATGACAGATTTAGGTCATGATCATCGGGGTGATCGGGAGCGGCCACCACGGTATCGAATCCGTCGAAGATCAAGTCTCCACGGATGTCCGCGACGTAGTTCAAGATTCCGAATCTGACCCGATGGCCAGGGGCGTAGCTTTTGATCTGCTCCAGATGGCCAAACGAGTTGGCCCGCCGTGCGAAGCCGCCTAACACGAAGATCTGCCCGGGGAGGAAAGTTTCTCCGTAGACAGCGTCATTATAAAAGATTGAAGGGGCCAACAAACCTTTTAGCGACAACACAGAGGAACTCTCAATGAAAGCACCAATGTCGGTGTCAAAACCGGTGGATCTCGGGTAGAGGGTCCCGAACTGTGCATCTAAGGTTGATGGTAATAGGAGACAAGGGACACGAAGTTTTACCCAGGTTAGGGCCCTCTTGATGGAGGTAATACCCTACGTCCTGCTTCATTGATATTGATGGATATGAATATTATAAGAGTTGATCTACCACGAGATCGTAATGGCTAAACCCTAGAAGTCTAGCCATTATGACTAAGGTATTGAGTATATCCTATCCGGACTAAGTCCTCCGGTTTATATAGACACTGGGAGGATCTAGGGTTACACAAAGTCGGTTACAAAGAAGTGAATTTGCATATTCCGTCACCAAGATGGCCTTCCCCGCCAAGGAGAGTCCCATCCGGACACGGGTGTAGTCTTCGATCTTCGTATCTTCACAGCCCATCAGTCCGGCTCATAGATAACAGGCCGGACGCCCGAGGACCCCTTAGTCCAGGACTCCCTCAGGGGGCGTCGCCCCTCCCCCTAGTCCAATACGTACTAAGCCTTGGGGGGCACACAGCCTCCCCTCCCTCTTTCCCCTAAAGCCCAATAAGGCCCATATACTCCCCAGCGAATTCCCGTAACTCTCCAGTACTCCGAAAAATACCCGAATCACTCAGAACCTTTCCGATGTCCGAATATAGTCGTCTAATATATCGATCTTTACGTCTCGACCATTTCGAAACTCCTCGTCATGTCCCCGATCTCATCCGGGACTCTGAACTACCTTCGGTACATCAAAACATATAAACTCATATTACCAATCGTCACCGAACGTTAAGCGTGCGGACCCTACGGGTTCGAGAACTATGTAGACATAGAATCGTCTCTGGTCAATAACCAATAGCGGAACCTCGATGCTCATATTGGCTCCTACATATTCTATGAAGATCTTTATCGGTCAAACCGCATAACAACATACCTTGTTCCCTTTGTCATCGGTATGTTACTTGCCCGAGATTCGATCGTCAGTTTCTCAATACCTAGTTCAATCTTGTTATCGGCAAGTCACTTTAGTCGTTACATAGTACATCATCCCGCAACTAACTCATTAGTTGCATTGCTTGCAAGGCTTAAAGTGATGTGCATTACCGAGAGGGCCCAGAGATACCTCTCCGACAATCGGGGTGACAAATCCTAATATTGATCTATGCCAACTCAACAAGTACCATCGGTGACACCTGTAGAGAACCTTTATAATCACCCAGTTATGTTGTGACGTTTGGTAGCACACAAAGTGTTCCTCCGGTATTCGGGAGTTGCATAATCTCATAGTCATAGGGACATGTATAAGTCATGAAGAAAGCAATAGCAACAAACTAAACGATCATCGTGCTAAGCTAACGGATGGGTCAAGTAAATCACATCATTATCTAATGATGTGATCCCGTTAATAAAATGACAACTCATGTCTATGGTAAGGAAGCATAACCATCATTGATTCAACGAGCTAGTCAAGTAGAGGCATACTAGTGACAATCTGTTTGTCTATGTATTCACACATGTATTAAGTTTCCGGTTAATAGAATTCTATCATGAATAATAAACATTTATCATGATATAAGGAAATATAAATAACAACTTTATTATTGCCTCTAGGGCATATTTCCTTCAGTCTCCCACTTGCACTAGAGTCAATAATCTAGTTCACATCTTTAAGTGATTAGTTCACATCTCCATGTGACTAATACCCAAAGGGTTTACTAGAGTCAATAATCTAGTTCACATCGCTATGTGATTAACACCCAATGAGTGATCATGTTTTGCTTGTGAGAGAAATTTAGTGAACGGGTTTGCCACATTCAGAGACGTGTGTATTTTGCAAATTTTCTATGTCTACAATTCTTTGCATGGAGCTACTCTAGCTAATTGCTCCCACTTTCAATATGTATCCCGATCGATACTTAGAGTCATCTAGATCGATGTAAAAGGCTTGCATCGACGTAACTCTTTACGACGAACTCTTTTATCACCTCCATAACCAAGAAATATTTCCTTAGTCCTCTATGGATAATTTTGACCGCTGTCCATTGATCTACTCCTAGATCACTATCGTACTCCTTTGCCAAACTCAGGGCAGGGTATACAATAGGTCTGGTACATAGCATGACATACTTTATAGAATCTATGACTGAGGCATAGGGAATGACTTTTCATTCTCTTTCTATTTCGTGTCGTGGTCTGGTTTTGAGTATTTACTCAACTTCACACCTTGCAACACAGGCAAGAACTCCTTCTTTGACTGTTCCATTTTGAACTACTTCAAAATATTGTCAAGGTATGTACTCATAGAAAATATATCAAGCGTCTTGATCTATCTCTATAGATCTTGATGCTCAATATGTAAGTAGCTTCACCGAGGTCTTTCTTTGAAAAACTCCTTTCAAACACTCCTTTATGCTTTCAAGAAAATTCTACATTATTTCCGATCAACAAAATGTCATTTACATATACTTATTAGGAATGTTGTAGTGCTCCCACTCACTTTCTTGTAAATACAGGCTTCACCGCAAGTCTGTATAAAACCATATGCTTTGATCACTTTATCAAAGTATATATTCCAACTCCGATATGCTTGCACCAGTCCATAGATGGATTGTTGGAGCTTGCACACTTTTTTAGCACCTTTAGGATTGACTAAACCTTCTAGTTGCATCATATACAACTCTTCTTTAAGAAATCCATTAAGGAATACAGTTTTGACATCCATTTGCCAGATTTCATAAAATGCGGACATGATTCGGACAGACTTTTAAGTATCAACATGAGTGAGAAAATCTCATCGTAGTCAACACCTTGAACTTGTTGAAAACATTTTTACGAAAATTCGAGCTTTGTAGATAGTAACACTACTATCAGCGTCCGTCTTCCTCTTGAAGATCCATTTATTCTTAATGACTCATCGATCATCGGGCAACTCAATCAAAGTCTATTCTCTGTTCTCATACATGGATCCTATCTCAGATTTCATGGCCTTAAGCCACTTCACGGAATCTGGGCTCATCATCGCTTCCTCACAGTTCGTAGGTTCGTCATGGTCTAGTAACATGACTTCCAGAAAGGATTACCGTACCACTCTGGTGCGGACCATACTCTGGTTGTCCTATGAGGTTCGGTAGTAACTTGATCTGAAGTTTCATGATCATCATCATTATCTTCCTCACTAATTTGTGTAGAGATCACTAGAACCGAATTCTGTGATGAACTACTTTCCAATTCGGGAGAAGGTACAATTACCTTATCAAGGTCTCCATTCCTCCCACTCACTTCTTTCAAGAGAAACTTCTTCTCTAGAATTGATCCATTCTTAGCAACAAAATACCTTACCTTTGGATCTGTGATAGAAGGTGTACCCAACTGTTTCCTTTTGGGTATCCTATGAAGACGCACTACTCCGATTTGGGTTCGAGCTTATCAGTTTGAAACTTTTTCACATAAGAATCGCAACCCCAAACTTTAAGAAATGACAGCTTTTGGTTTCTTGCCAATCCATAGTTCACACGGTGTCATCTCAACGTATTTAGATGGTGCCCTATTTAACGTGAATGCAACTGTCTCTAATGCATAACCCCAAAACAATAGCGGTAAATCAGTAAGAGACATCATAGATCGCACCATATCTAGTAAAGTGTGATTACGACGTCCGGACACACCATTACGCTGTGGTGTTCCAGGTGGCATGAGTTGCGAAACTATTCCACATTGTTTGAAATGAAGACCAAACTCGTAACTCAAATATTCTCCTCCACGATCTGATCGTAGAAACTTTATTTTCTTGTTATGATGATTTTCCACTTCACTCTAATATTCTTTGAACTTTTCAAATGTTTCAGACTTATGTTCCATCAAGTAGATATACCCATATCTTCTCAAATTATCTGTGAAGGTCAAAAAATAACGATACCCCCCGCGAGCCTCAACACTCATCGGACCCCATACATCAGTATTTATTATTTCCAATAAGTCAGTTGCTCGCTCCATTGTTCCGGAGAACGGAGTCTTAGTCATCTTGCCCATGAGGCATGGTTCGCAAGCATCAAATGATTCATAATCAAGTTATTCCAAAAGCCCATCGCATGGAGTTTCTTCATGCGCTTTACACCAATATGACCTAAACGACAGTGCCACAAATAAGTTGCACTATCATTATTAACTTTGCATCTTTTGGCTTAAATATTATAAATATGTGCATCACTATGATCGAGATTCAATAAACCATTCACCTTGGGTGTATGACCACATAAGGTTTTATTCATGTAAACAGAATAACAATTATTCTTTGACTTAAATGAATAACTGTATTGCAGTAAACATGATCCAATCATATTATGCTCAACGCAAACACCAAATAACATTTATTTTAGGTTCAACACTAATCCCGAAGGTAAAGAGAGTGTGCGATGGTGATCTTATCAACCTTTGGAATTACTCCCAACACATATCGTCACCTCGCCCTCAACTAGTCTTTCGTTTATTTTGCAACTCCCGTTTTGAGTTTCTACTTTTAGCAACTGAACCAGTATCAAATACCGAGGGGTTTGCTATAAACACTAGTAAAGTACACATCATGTATATCAAATATACCTTTGTTCACTTTGCCATCATTCTTATCCACCAAGTATCTAGGGCAGTTCCACTTCGAGTGACCATTTCCTTTGCAGTAGAAGCACTCAATTTCAGGCTTGGGTCTTGCTTTGGGCTTCTTCATGGGAGTGGAAACTTGCTTTCCATTATTCTTGAAGTTCCCTTTCTTTCCCTTGCCCTTTTACTTGAAACTAGTGGTTTTTTCAACCATCAACACTTGATGCTTTCCTTGATGTCTACCTTCGTCGATTTCAGCATCACGAAGAGCTTGGGAATTGTCTCCGTTATCCCTTGAATGTTATAGTTCATCATGAAGTTCTAGTAACTTGGTGATAGTGACTAGAGAACTCTATCAATCACTATCTTATCTGGAAGATTAACTCCCACTTGATTCAAGTGATTGTAGTACTCAGACAATCTGAGCACATGCTCACTAGTTGAGCTATTCTCCTCCATCTTGTAGGCAAAGTACTTGTCAGAGGTCTCATACCTCTCGACTCGGGCATGAGTCGGAAATACCAATTTCAGCTCTTGGAACATCTTATATGCTCCGTGGCATTCAAAACATTTTTGACGTCCCGGTTTTAAGCCGTAAAGCATGGTGCACTAAACTATCAAGTAGTCATCATACCGAGCTTTGTCAAACGTTCATAACATCTATATCCGCTCCTGCAATAGGTTCGTCACCTAGTGGTGCATCAAGGACATAATACTTCTATGTAGTAATGAGGATAACCCTCAGATCATGGAGCTAGTCCGTATCATTGCTACTAACATCTTTCAACTTAGTTTTCTTTAGGAACATATCAAAAATAAACAGGGAGCTACATCACAATCAATTGATCTACAACATAGATATGCAAATACTATCAAGACTAAGTTCATGATAAATTAAAGTTCAATTTAATCATATTACTAAAGAACTCCCACTTAGATAGACATCCCTCAAATCATCTAAGTGATCACGTGATCCATATCAACTAAACCATGTCCGATCATCACGTCAGATGGAGTAGTTTTCAGTGGTGAACATCACTATGTTGATCATATCTACTATATGATTCACGCTTGACCTCTCGGTCTCAGTGTTCTGAGGCCATATCTGCATATGCTAGGCTCGTCAAGTTTAACCCGAGTATTTTTGCGTGTGCAAAACTGGCTTGCACCCATTGTATGTGAACGTAGAGCTTATCACACCCGATCATCACATGGTGTCTCGGCATGACGAACTTTGACAACAGTGCATACTCAGGGAGAACACTTGTATCTTGAAATTTAGTGAGAGATCATCTTATAATCCTACCGCCGAACTAATCAAAATAAGATACATAAAGGATAAACATCACATGCAATCAAAATATGTGACATGATATGGCCATGATCATCTTGCGCCTTTGATCTACATCTCCAAAGTACCATCATGATCTCTATCGCCACCGGCATGACACCATGATTTCCATCATCTTGATCTCTATCAATGTGTCGTCACATGGTCGTCTCACCAACTATTGCGCTTGCAACTATTGCCATCACATAGCGATAAAGTAAAGTAATTATTTGGCGCTTGCATCTTATGCAATAAAGAGACAACCATAAGGCTTATGCCAGTTGCCGATAACTTCAACAAAGAATTAATCATCTCATACAACAATTTATATCTCATCATGTCGTGACCATATCACATCACAACATGCCCTGCAAAAACAAGTTATACGTCCTCTACTTTGTTGTTGCAAGTTTTACGTGGCTGCTACGGGCTGAGCAAGAACTGTTATTACCTACACATCAAAAACCACAACATGGTATAGTGATTGCTTTTTGATCTTTAGAAAGAACCATGTTCATTGAATCCGATTCAACTAAAGTTGGAGAAACTGACACCCACCAGCCACCTGTGTGCGAAGCACGTCGGTAGAACCAGTCTTGCGTAAGCATACGCGTAATGTCGGTCTGGGCCGCTTCATCCAACAATACCGCCGAATCAAGAAACAACTAGTCACGGCAAGCAATATGTATATACCCACGCCCACAACTCCTTTGTCTTCTACTCGTGCATATAACATCTACGCATAGACTTGGCTCGGATGCCACTATTGGGGAACGTAATAACTTTAAAGATTTTCCTACGCACACGCAAGATCATGGTGATGCATAGCAACGAGAGGGGAGAGTGTCGCCCACGTACCCTCGTAGACCGTCAGCGGAAGCGTTTATGACAACGTGGTTGATGTAGTCGTACGTCCTCACAATCGACCGATCCTAGTACCGAACGTACGACACCTCCGCGATCTGCACACGTTCAACTCGGCGACGTCCCACGAACTCACGATCGAGTAGAGCTTCGAGGGAGGGTTCCGTCAGCACGACGGCATGATGATGGTGTTGATGAAGCTACCGATGCAGGGCTTCGCCTAAGCACCACTATGATATGACCGAGGTGGATTATGGTGGAGGGGGCACCGCACATGGCTAAAAGATTAATGATCAACTTGTGTGTCTCCATGGGGTGCCCCCCTCCCCGTATATAAAGGAGTGGAGGAGGGGGAGGGTCGGCCCTCTACTATGGCGCGCCCTGGGGAGTCCTACTCCCACCGGGAGTACGATTCCCCCCCTTCCATGTAGTAGGAGTAGGAGGGAAGGAAAGGGAAAAGAGAAGAGAAGGAAGGAGGGGGCGCCGCCCCTCCCCCTAGTCCAATTCGAACTAAGCCTTGGGGGCGCGCAACCTCCCCTCTCTCTTTCCTTTAAAGCCCAATAAGGCCCATATACTCCGAAAAATACTTGAATCACTCGGAAGCTTTCCGATGTCTGAATATAGTCGTCCAATATATCGATCTTTACGTCTCGACCATTTCGAGACTCCTCGTCATGTCCCGATCTCATCCGGGACTCCGAACTACCTTCGGTACATCAAAACACATAAACTCATATTACCGATCGTCACCGAACGTTAAGCGTGCAGACCCTACGGGTTCGAGAACTATATAGACATGACCGAGACTCGTCTCCGGTCAATAACCAATAGCGGAACCTGGATGCTCATATTGGATCCTACATATTCTACGAAGATCTTTACCGGTCAAACTGCATAACAACATACGTTGTTCCCTTTGTCATCGGTATGTTACTTGCCTGAGATTCTATCGTCGGTATCTCAATACCTAGTTCAATCTCGTTACCGGCAAGTCTCTTTAATCGTTTCGTAATACATCATCCCGCAACTAACTCATTAGTTGCATTTCTTGCAAGGCTTAAAGTGATGTGCATTACCAAGAGGGCCCAGAGATACCTCTCCGACAATCGGAGTGAAAAATCCTAATCTTGATCTATGCCAACGCAACAAGTACCATCAGAGACACCTGTAGAGCACCTTTATAAGCACCCAGTTACTTGTGACGTTTGGTAGCACACAAAGTGTTCCTCCGGTATTCGGGAGTTGCATAATCTCATAGTCATAGGATCGTGTATAAGTCATGAAGAAAGCAATAGCAACAAACTAAACGATCATCATGCTAAGCTAACGGATGGGTCAAGTCAATCACATAATTCTCTAATGATGTGATCCTATTAATCAAATGACAAATCATGTCTATGGTTAGGAAACATAACCATCATTGATTCAACGAGCTAGTCAAGTAGAGGCATAGTAGTGACAATCTGTTTGTCTATGTATTCACACATGTATTAAGTTTCCGGTTAATACAATTCTATCATGAATAATAAACATTTATCATGATATAAGGTAATATAAATAACAACTTTATTATTGCCACTAGGGCATATTTCCTTCAGTCTCCCACTTGCACTAGAGTCAATAATCTAGTTCACATCTTTATGTGATTAGTTCACATCTCCATGTGACTAATACCCAAAGGGTTTACTAGAGTCAATAATCTAGTTCACATCGCTATGTGATTAACACTCAATGAGTGATCATGTTTTGCTTGTGAGAGAAATTTAGTCAACGGGTCTGCCACATTCAGAGCCGTATGTATTTTGCAAATTTTCTATGTCTACAATGCTTTGCACGGAGCTACTCTAGCTAATTTCTCCCACTTTCAATATGTATCCTGATCGAGACTTACAGTCATCTAGATCGATGTAAAAAGCTTGCACCGAAGTAACTCTTTACGACGAACTCTTTTATCATCTCCATAACCGAGAAATATTTCCTTATTCCTGTAAGGATAATTTTGACCGATGTCCAGCGATTTACTCCTAGATCATTATCGTACACCTTTTCCAAATTCAGGGCAGGGTATACAATAGGTCTGGTACATAGCATGACATACTTTATAGAACCTATGACTGAGGCATAGGGAATGACTTTTCATTCTCTTTTTATTTTCTTCCGTGGTCGGGTTTTGAGTATTTACTAAACTTCACACCTTGCAACACAGGCAAGAACTCCTTCTTTGACTGTTCCATTTTGAACTACTTCAAAATCTTGTCAAGGTATGTACTCATTGAAAATATATCAAGCATCTTGATCTATCTCTATATATTTGGATGCTCAATATGTAAGTAGCTTCACCGAGGTCTTTCTTTGAAAAACTCCTTTCAAACACTCCTTTATGTTTGGTCAAGTAGATATACCCATATCTGCTCAAATCATCTGTGAAGGTCAGAAAATAACGATACCCGCCGCGAGCCTCAACACTCATCGGACCCCATACATCAATATGTATTATTTCTAATAAGTCAGTTGCTCGCTCCATTGTTCCGGAGAACGAAGTCTTAGTCATCTTGCCCATGACGCATGGTTTGCAAGCATCAAGTGATTCATAATCAAGTGATTCCAAAAACCCATCAGGATGGAGTTTCTTCATGCTCTTTACACCTATATGACCTAAACAGCAGTGCCACAAATAAGTTGCACTATCATTATTAACTTTTCATCTTTTGGCTTCAATATTATAAATATGTGTATCACTATGATCAAGATTCAATAAACCATTCACCTTGGGTGTATGACCACATAAGGTTTTATTCATGTAAACGGAATAACAATTATTCTTTGACTTAAATGAATAACCGTATTGTGATAAACATGATCCAATCATATTATGCTCAACGCAAACACCAAATAACATTTATTTTAGGTTCAACACTAATCCCGACGGTAAATAGAGTGTGCGATGGTGATCTTATCAACCTTTGGAATTACTCCCAACACACATCGTCACCTCACCCTCAACTAGTCTTTTCTTTATTTTGCAACTCCCATTTTGAGTTACTACTTTTAGCAACTGAACCAGTATCAAATACCGACGGGTTTGCTATAAACACTAGTAAAGTACACATCATGTATATCAAATATACCTTTGTTCACTTTGCCATCATTCTTATCCGCCAAGTATCTAGGGCAGTTCCACTTCAAGTGACCATTTCCTTTGAAGTAGAAGCACTCAGTTTCAGGCTTGGGTCTAGCTTTGGGCTTCTTCATGGGAGTGGCAACTTTCTTGCCATTATTCTTGAAGTTCCCTTTCTTTCCCTTGCCCTTTTACTTGAAACTACTGGTTTTTTCAACCATCAACACTTGATGCTTTTCTTGATTTCTACCTTCGTCGATTTCAGCATCACAAAGAGCTTGGGAATCGTCTCTGTTATCCCTTGCATATTATAGTTCATCACAAAGTTCTAGTAACTTGGTGATAGTGACTAGAGAACTCTGGCAATCACTATCTTATCTCGAAGTTTAAATCCCACATGATTCAAGTGATTGTAGTACTCAGACAATCTGAGCACATGCTCACTGGTTGAGCTATTCTCCTCCATCTTGTAGGCAAAGTACTTGTAAGAGGTCTCATACCTCTCAACTCGGGCGTGAGTCTAAAATACCAATTTCAGCTCTTGGAACATCTTGTATCCTCCGTCACGTGCAAGACGTTTTTGACGTCCCAGTTCTAAGCCGTAAAGCATGATGCACTAAACTATTAAGTAGTCATCATACCGAGCTTTGTCAAACATTCATAACGTCTGTATCTGCTCCTGCAATAGGTTCATCACCTAGCAGTGCATCATGGACATAATACTTCTGTGCAGCAATGAGGATAACCCTTAGACCATGGAGCTAGTCCGTATCATTGCTACTAACATCTTTCAACTTATTTTTCTCTGGGAACATATAAAAAATAAACAAGGAGCTACATCGCAAGCAATTGATCTACAACATAGATATGCAAATACTATCAGAACTAAGTTCATGATAAATTAAAGTTCAATTTAATCATATTACTAAAGAACTTCCACTTAGATAGACATCCCTCTAATCATCTAAGTGATCACTGATCCATATCAACTAAACCATGTCCGATCATCACGTGAGATGGAGTAGTTTTCAATAGTGAACATCACTATGTTGATAATATCTACTATATGATTCATGCTTGACCTTTCGGTCTCAGTGTTCCGAGGTCATATCTGCATATGCTAGGCTCGTCAAGTTTAACCCGAGTATTTCTGCGTGTGCAAAACTGGCTTGCACCCGTTGTATGTGAACGTAGAGCTTATCACACCCGATCATCACGTGGTGTCTCGGCACGATGAACTTTGGCAACGGTGCATACTCAGGGAGAACACTTGTACCTTGAAATTTAGTGAGAGATCATCTTATAATGCTACCGCCGAACTAAGCAAAATAAGATGCATAAAGGATAAACATCACATGCAATCAAAATATGTGACATGATATGGCCAAGATCATCTTGCGCCTTTGATCTCCATCTCCAAAGTACTGTCATGATCTCTATCGACACCGGCATGAGACCATGATCTCCATCATCTTGATCTCTATCAACGTGTCGTCACATGGTCATCTCGCCAACTATTGCTCTTGCAACTATTGCTATCGCATAGCGATAAAGTAAAGCAATTATTTGGCGCTTGCATCTTATGCAATAAAGAGACAACCATAAGGCTTATGCCACTTGCCGATAACTTCAACAAAACATGATCATCTCATACAACAATTTATATCTCATCATGTCTTGACCATATCACATCACAAGATGCCCTGCAAAAACAAGTTAGACGTCCTCTACTTTGTTGTTGCAAGTTTTACGTGGCTGCTATGGGCTGACCAAGAATCGTTCTTACCTACGCATCAAAAACCACAACGCGTTATAGTGATTGGTTTTTGATCTTCAGAAAGAACCATGCTCATTGAATCCGATTCAACTAAAGTTGGAGAAACTTACACCCACCAGCCACCTGTGTGCGAAGCACGTCGGTAGAACCAGTCTCGCGTAAGCGTACGCGTAATGTCGGTGTGGGATGCTTCATCCAACAATACCGCCGAATCAAGAAACAACTCGTCACGGCAAGCAATATGTATATACCCACGCCCACAACTCCTTTGTGTTCTACTCGTGCATATAACATCTACGCATAGACCTGGCTCGGATGCCACTTTTGGGTAACGTAATAATTTTAAAGATTTTCCTACGCACACGCAAGATCATGGTGATGCATAGCAACGAGAGGGGAGAGTGTCGTCCATGTACCCTCGTAGACCGTAAGCGGAAGCGTTATGACAACGCGGTTGATGTAGTCGTACGTCTTCATGATCGACCGATCCTAGTACCGAACGTACGGCACCTCCGTGATCTGCACACGTTCAGCTCGGTGACGTCCCACGAACTCACGATCCAGTAGAGCTTTGAGGGAGAGTTCCGTCAGCATGACGGCGTGATGACGGTGTTGATGAAGCTACCGATGCAGGGCTTCGGCTAAGCATCGCTACGATATGACCGAGGTGGATTATGGTGGAGAGGGGCACCGCACACAGCTAAAAGATCAATGATCAACTTGTGTGTCTGCATGGGGTGCCCCCTCCCCGTATATAAAGGAGTGGAGGACTGGGAGGCCGGCCCTCTACTATGGCGCGTCTTGGGGAGTCCTACTCCCACCTGGAGTAGGATTTCCCCCCTTCCATGTTGTAGGAGTAGGAGGGAAGGAAAGGGAAAAGAGAAGAGTAGGAAGGAGGGGGCGCCGCCCCTCCCCCTAGTCCAATACGGACTAAGCCTTGGGGGCGCGCAGCCTCCCCTCTCCCTTTCCCCTAAAGCCCAATACGGCCCATATACTCCGAAAAATAGCTAAATCACTCGGAACCTTTCCGATGTCCGAATATAGTCGTCCAATATATCGATCTTTACGTCTCAACCATTTCGAGACTCCTCGTCATATTCCCGATCTCATCCTGGACTCCGAACTACCTTCAGTACATCAAAAGACATAAACTCATATTACCGGTCGTCACCGAACGTTAAGCGTGTGGACCCTACGAGTTCAAGAACTATGTTGTGACGCCCCGAGACCGATGTGCCAGGTGTCTCCCAGTTTTTCGCTGTTGTTGCCATGTCATTTTCTTGCGTGTTGCATCTTTTCATGTCATCATGTGCATTGCATCACCATGTTTTCAGAACTTGCATTAGTCCGGGTCTCCCAGTTCCTTCCGTTGTCCGTTCTGAGCCCAGAAACACTTGCACGCGCCTGCGGCATGTCCCAAATAGTACTTTATAAGTGGCCGGAAAATGTTCTCGGAATTGGATGAAAGTTGGCGTGCGTTGTTGTTTTATTGTCAGTAGACCGCCTGTAAAGTTTCATCGCATTCGGAGTCCGTTTGATGCCCCAACGTTTAAATATAGCGGCAACATAGCCGGTCTAACGTCGGACGTTTTCGGTCTCCGGAAAGAGTTGTCGGGTTGCTTTCCCCCTCTCTCTTCTCAGCCCACCACCACTCACCATCAGGCCCTACCTAACCCCTCTTTGTGCCGCGCATAGACCTCTCGTGCGCGTCCAAAACTTACCCGAACCCGACCCGGACTATCGCCACTGTTGGGTCCGGAACATCCCCGAACATCTACAAAACGTCTTTGTTTTCTTATTAGGACTTCCTAGCCTATTTATTAGCGACCATCCGATTACGATCAGAGGGACGAGTTAGCCCCTAAGCCTAGTCCACCTGCTATATATTCACCAGACCAAATTTTATCCCAACCCTAAAACTAGGACATTAGTCCTTCCTAGCCACCGCCGCCTACAGGCTCCTCCCTCCTAGGATCAGACGCCGCAGACATCTATCAAATCCATCCATCCACACCGCCACCCTCCTCCTTGTTTTCTCAACCAGGCCAACCACCTCCTCCCATCGTTTCAATCCATCAAGCATGGAACCCCCGCAGACATCCAGCGCGCCCACATGCTCCTTTCTCCCCGCGCGCCTTGTCCCTGCCATGGTTTTGCAGCTCACCTTGGTCGCTGATCCGAGCCGCCCCGGGAACCGACGCCGCCGAAGTCCCTCCTCACCTACAAGACCACCGCCGCCCTACCACCTCGTCTCCTTGTTCGACGCGACTCCTGCCTCCACTGCTTCTTCCCCAGGCGCCCGAGGCCTGCCTCTTCTCCCCTTGATCCCGAGTGGATCATGAAGCAGTCCGAGGCCCTCATCACCCGACGACCGGCGCCGCTGCATCGACCACCACCAAGAACCAGCGCCGCCACACCTCCCAGGTCGGACCCCGCCGCGCTGCTCCTCCTTCCCTGGCCATCTCCTTCTCCTCCTTCCTCTAACCTCTCTCGATCTCCCTCTCTCTCTCTGTATTTCATCAGCTGCAGGTCGCCGCCTTGGTCAACCCTCGCCGGAGCTCCATCGACGCCCCGTTGGCCGGATCCGACCCGGAAACAGGCGGATCCATCCATCCCTGTCGAACCCTGGCATTCCCTGCACGCCTCCGCCCGCTGCCATCTTCTTCCCGAAGCGTCGTCCCGGGCCTCCTCGTCAGACCGGCTTCCCCGTCAAGTCCCTCACGCGCGAGCTCGACTCCGGGCGCTCCTGAGCTGCTCTTCCTCCCGCTGGCATCCTTCGCGTCGTCCAAGTCCCCGCGCCATCATGGACCTGCAGCCCCGTGCCCAATCCCCATTGCATCGCGCTTGTCCAGCCTCTGCTTCGTGCAGAGGAGGACGATGCCCCGCTCGTACCCGTTGACCGTGCTGCGGCTGCGAGCGACCGCCAGTGGGCTTCCCAGATCCAGCCGGCCCAGTGCCTCCCTTGCCAGCCCCTCTCCTCACCGAATGGGCTTGGCCCATGGTGAGAACACCCCTGGCGCCCCACCCCTTTTTTTCTTGTTGTTGGGCCAGCAGATCCGGCCCAGTATCTATTTTTTTGAGGCTCTGCGAATTTAGCTATTATCCCGGGTTTTGCAGTTTTATAGAAAACCCCTTTCACAACATGCATATAATAACTCACAAACGGTGCATCATTTTATAACAAACTTTATATGAAAGATGCTTAGAATTTTGTGTAGTTTCATAATATGTCATTTCCATCCATGTTCAAAATGTTTAAAATGCTGTTTGTTTAAATTTTCTTAAATAACTTGCTAAAATGCTTTAGTTCATAACTAAATAACCGTAGCTCCAAACCTAACAAACTTTATATGTATATGGGGTAGAATTTTGCCTAGTTTAACATGGTGGCATCATCTTGCATGTTTAATAACTATAAAATATGGTTTAGGGCAGAACAGTACCAAATTTAAAATATGCATATGGGGCTTTACCGGAATTGTTGTTTGTTATTTCCGGCCTCATTTAAACTTGCCTAGATAGATAGTTTCTTTATGCTTCACCTCTTGCCATGCTAACAACATTTAATCTTGTTGGGTACATAAACGAGAGAGAACTAAATAAGTCATGTGGTGTTTTCTTCAATATGCAACTCCGTTGCATAATGAACTCCACTTAATTTGTAGGATTGTTTGTGCACTTTGCCATGCAATGCATACTTAAATCGGACATGCATCATACTTGGTTGTGCATCATGCCATGTTATGCTTGGTTGTTTACTATGTTGTGTGCTTCTTTCCGGTGTTACTTCTTCGGGTTGGTTCCGATAACGTCGCGTTTGTGAGGACCCGTTCGACTAAGTCCGTTTGTCTTCTTCATGGACTCGTTCTTCTTCCTTGCAGGATCTCAGGCAAGATGACCATACCCTCGAAATCACTTCTATCTTTGCTTGCTAGTGGCTCGCTCTTTTGCTATGCCTATGCTGTGATACCTACCACTTGCTATATCATGCCTCCTATATTGCTAAGCCAAGCCTCTAACCCACCTTGTCCTAGCAAACCATTGTTTGGCTATGTTACCGCTTTGCTCAGCCCCTCTTATAGCGTTGTTAGTTGCAGGTGAAGATTGGAGTTTGTTCCTTGATGGAACATGGATATTTTATTGGGATATCACAATATCTCTTATTTAATTAATGCATCTATATACTTGATAAAGGGTGGAAGGCTCGGCCGTATGCCTGGTGTTTTGTTCCACTCTTGCCACCCTAGTTTCCGTCATATCGGTGTTATGTTCCCGGATTTTGCATTCCTTACACGGTTGGGTTATAATGGGAACCCCTTGACAGTTCGCCTTGAATAAAACTCCTCCAGCAATGCCCAACATTGTTTTACCATTCGCCACCTAGCCTTTTCTTTCCCTTGGGTTCTGCAGACTCAAGGGTCATCTTTATTTAAAACCCCCTGGGCCAGTGCTCCTCTGAGTGTTGGTCCGACCGAGTAGACTGCGGGGCCACCTCGGGGCAACTTGAGGATTGGTTTTACTCATAGGATGTCTCATCTGAGTGTGCCCTGAGAACGAGATATGTGCAGCTCCTATCGGGATTTGTCGGCACATTTGGGCGGTGTTGCTGGACTTGTTTTACCATTGTCGAGGATGTCTTGTAACCGGGATGCCGAGTCTCATCGGATTGTCTTGGGAGAAGGAATATCCGTCGTTGACCGTGAGAGCTTGTGATGGGCTAAGTTGGGACTCCCCTGCAGGGATTGAACTTTCGAAAGCCGTGCCCGTGGTTATGGGCAGATGGGAATTTGTTAATGTCTGGTTGTAGAAAACCTAAAGTTTATCTTAATTAAAATGCATCAACCGCGTGTGTAACCGTGATGGTCTCTTCTCGACGGAGTCCGGGAGGTGAACACGGTGTTGGAGTTATGTTTGACGTAGGTTGTTATAGGATCACTTCTTGATCATAGTTTGTCGCTCGTGCCTTTGCCTTCTCTTCTCGCTCTCTTTTGCGAATATGTTAGCCACCATATATGCTAGTCGCTTGCTGCAGCTCCACCTCATACCTTTACCTTACCCATAAGCTTAAATAGTCTTGATCACGAGGGTGTGAGATTGCTGAGTCCCCGTGACTCACAGATACTTCCAAAACCAGCTTGCAGGTGCCGAGGATACCGTGTAGATGGCGCAACCAAGCTCAAGGAGGAGCTCATGAAGATCTTGTCCTTTGTGTTGTTTCGTTCTAGTTGATCAGTAGTGGAGTCCAGTTGGGGTCGATCGGGGATCTGTGTAGCATTTGGGGTAGTCTTCTTTTATTTTGGTTCCGTAGTCGGACCTTGAGTGTATCTGGATTAATGTAATGTTTTATTCATGTATTGTGTGAAGTGGCGATTGTAAGCCAACTATGTATCTTTTTCCCTTATGTATTACATGGGTTGTGTGAAGATTACCTCACTTGCGACATTGCTTGAAATGCGGTTATGCCTCTAAGTCGTGCTTCGACACGTGGGAGATATAGCCGCATCGAGGGCGTTACATATGTAGACATGACCGAGTCTCATCTCTGATCAATAACAAATAGCGGAACCTGGATGCTCATATTGGCTCCTACATATTCTTCGAAGATCTTTATTGGTCAAACCGCATAACAACATACGTTGTTCTCTTTGTCATCGGTATGTTACTTGTGCGAGATTCGATCGTCGATATCTCAATACCTAGTTCAATCTCGTTACCGGCAAGTCTCTTTACTCGTTCCATAATACATCATCCCACAACTAACTCCTTAATTGTATTGCTTGCAAGGCTTAAAGTGATGTGCATTACCGAGAGGGCCCAAAGATAATTCTCCGACAATCGGAGTGACAAATCCTAATCTTGATCTATGCCAACTCAGCAAGTACCATCGGAGACACCTGTAGAGCACCTTTATAATCACCCAGTTACGTTGTGACGTTTGGTAGCACACAAAGTGTTCCTCCGGTATTCGGGATTTGCATAATCTCATAGTCATAGGAACATGTATAAGTCATGAAGAAAGCAATAGCAACAAACTAAACGATCATTGTGCTAAGCTAACGGATGGGTCAAGTCAATCACATCATTCTCTAATGATGTGATCTCGTTAATCAAATGACAACTCATGTCTATGGTTAGGAAACATAACCATCATTGATTCAACGAGCTAGTCAAGTAGAGGCATACTAGTGACAATCTGTTTGTCTATGTATTCACACATGTATTAATTTTTTGGTTAATACAATTCTAGCAAGAATAATAAACATTTATCATGATATAAGGAAATATAAATAACAACTTTATTATTGCCTCTAGGGCATATTTCCTTCAGTCTCCCACTTGCACTAGAGTCAATAATCTAGTTCACATCTTTATGTGATTAGTTCACATCTCCATGTGACTAATACCCAAAGGGTTTACTAGAATCAATAATATAGTTCACATTGCTATGTGATTAACACCCAAAGAGTGATCATGTTTTGCTTGTGAGATAAATTTAGTCAACGGGTCTGCCACATTCAGAGTCGTATGTATTTTACAAATTTTCTATGTCTACAATGCTTTGCACGGAGCTACTCTAGCTAATTGCTCCCACTTTCAATATGTATCATGATCGAGACTTAGAGTCATCTACATCGATGTAGAAAGCTTGCATCGACGTAACTCTTTACGATGAACTCTTTTGTCACCTCCATAACCGAGAAATATTTCCTTAGTCCTCTAAGGATAATTTTGACCGCTGTCCAGTGATCTACTCCTAGATCACTATCGTACTCCTTTGCCAAACTCAGGGCAGGGTATACAATAGGTCTGGTACATAGCATGACATACTTTGTAGAACCTATGACTGAGGCATAGGGAATGACTTTTCATTCTCTTTCTATTTTCTGTCGTGGTCGGGTTTTGAGTCTTTACTCAACTTCACACCTTGCAACACAGGCAAGAACTCCTTCTTTGACTGTTCCATTTTGAACTACTTCAAAATCTTGTCAAGGTATGTACTCATTGAAAATATATCAAGCACCTTGATCTATCTCTATATATCTTGATGCTCAATATGTAAGTAGCTTCACCGAGGTCTTTCTTTGAAAAACTCCTTTCAAACACTCCTTTATGCTTTCAAGAAAATTCTACATTATTTCCGATCAACAAAATGTCATTTACATATAGTTATCAGGAATGTTGTAGTTCTCCCACTCACTTTCTTGTAAATACAGGCTTCACTACAAGTCTGTATAAAACCATATGCTTTGATCACTTTATCAAAGTATATATTCCAACCTTGAGATGCTTGCACCAGTCCATAGATGGATCGTTGGAGCTTACACACTTTGTTAGCACCTTTAGGATTGACAAAACCTTTTGGTTGCATCATATAAAACTCTTCTTTAAGAAATCCATTAAGGAATACAGTTTTCGCATCCATTTGCCAGATTTTATAAAATGCGGCAACTGCTAACATGATTCGTTAAGACTTTTAAGCATCAATACGAGTGAGAAAATCTCATCGTAGTCAACACCTTGAACATGTCGAAAACATTTTTGTGACAATTTGAGCTTTGTAGATTGTAACACTACTATCAACGTCTGTCTTCCTCTTGAAGATCTGTTTATTCTTAATGACTCACCGATCATCAGGCAAGTCAATCAAAGTCTATTCTTTGTTCTCATACATGGATCCCATCTCAGATTTCATGGCCTCAAGCCATTTTGCGGAATCTGGGCTCATCATCGCCTCCTCATAGTTCGTAGGTTCGTCATGATCTAGTAACATGACTTCCAGAAAGGATTATCGTACCACTCTGGTGCGGACCATACTCTGCCTGTCCTACGAGGTTCGGTAGTAACTTGATCTGAAGTTTCATGATCATCATCATTATCTTCCTCACTAATTGGTGTAGAGATCACTAGAACTAGATTCTGTGGTGAACTACTTTCCAATTCGAGAGAAGGTACAATTACTTTATCAAGGTCTACATTCCTCTCACTCACTTCTTTCGAGAGAAACTTCTTCTCTAGAAAGGATCCATTCTTAGCAACAAAATATCTTACCTTCGGATCTGTGATATAAGGTGTACCCAACTATTTCCTTTTGGGTATCCTATAAAGACACACTACTCCGATTTGGGTTCAAGCTTATCTATTTGAAACTTTTTCACATAAGCATCGCAACCCCAAACTTTAAGAAATGACATCTTTGGTTTCTTGCCAAACCATAGTTCATACGGTGTCATCTCAACAGATTTAGATGGTGCCCTATTTAACGTGAATGTAGTTGTCTCTAATGCATAACACCAAAACGATAGCGGTAAGTCAGTAAGAGACATCTTACGACATTCGGACACACCATTACGCTGTGGTGTTCCAGGTGGCGTGAGTTGTGAAACTATTCCGCATTGTTTCAATTGAAGACCAAACTCGTAACTCAAATATTCTCCTCCACAATCAGATCACAGAAAATTTATTTTCTAGTAATGATGATTTTCCACTTCACTCTAAAATTCTTTGAACTTTTCGAATGTTTCAGACTTATGTTTCATCAAGTAGATATACCCATATCTGCTCAAATCATCTGTGAAGGTCAGAAAATAACGATACCCGCCACGAGCCTCAACACTCATCGGACCCCATACATCAGTATGTATTATTTCCAATAAGTCAGTTGCTTGCTCCATTGTTCTGGAGAATGGAGTCTTAGTCATCTTGCCCATGAGGCATGGTTTGCAAGCATCAAGTGATTCCAAAAGCCCATCAGCATGGAGTTTCTTCATGCGCTTTACACCAATATGACCTAAATGGCAATGCCACAAATAAGTTGCACTATCATTATTAACTTTGCATATTTTGGCTTCAATATTATAAATATGTGTATCACAACGATCGAGATTCAATAAACCATTCACCTTGGGTGTATGACCACAGAAGGTTTTATTCATGTAAACAGAATAACAATTATTCTTCGACTTAAATGAATAACCGTATTGCAATAAACATGATCCAATCATATTATGCTCAACACAAACACCAAATAACATTTATTTTAGGTTCAACACTAATCCCGAAGGTAAAGAGAGAGTGTGATGGTGATCTTATCAACCTTTGGAATTACTCCCAACACACATCATCACCTCTCCCTCAACTAGTCTTTCGTTTATTTTGCAACTCTCGTTTTGAGTTACTACTTTTAGCAACTGAACCAGTATCAAATACCGAGGGGTTTGCTATAAACACTAGTAAAGTACATATCATGTATATCAAATATACCTTTGTTCACTTTGCCATCATTCTTATCCACCAAGTATCTAGGGCAGTTCCACTTCCAGTGACCATTTCCTTTGTAGTAGAAGCACTCAGTTTCAGGCTTGGGTCTAGCTTTGGGCTTCTTCACGGGAGTGGAAACTTTCTTGCCATTATTCTTGAAGTTCCTTTTCTTTCCCTTGCCCTTTTACTTGAAACTAGTGGA
The DNA here is from genome assembly GCF_018294505.1 of Triticum aestivum. Taxonomy (NCBI): domain Eukaryota; kingdom Viridiplantae; phylum Streptophyta; class Magnoliopsida; order Poales; family Poaceae; genus Triticum; species Triticum aestivum. The sequence continues at coordinate 468,987,870 of NC_057809.1, forward strand.
TTTTTCAACCATCAACACTTGATGCTTTTCTTGATTTCTACCTTCGTCGATTTGAGCATCATGAAGAGCTTGGGAATCGTCTCCGTTATCCCTTGCATATTATAGTTCATCACGAAGTTCTAGTAACTTGGTGATAGTGACTAGAGAACTCTGTCAATCACTATCTTATCTGGAAGATTAACTCCCACTTGATTCAAGTGATTGTAGTACTCAGACAATCTGAGCACATGCTCACTGATTGAGCTATTCTCCTCCATCTTGTAGGCAAAGTACTTGTCATAAGTCTCATACCTCTCGACTCGGGCATGAGTCTGAAATACCAATTTCAGCTCTTGGAACATCTAATATGCTCTGTGGCATTCAAAACGTTTTTGACGTCTCGGTTCTAAGCCGTAAAGCATGGTGCACTAAACTATCAAGTAGTCATCATGCCGAGCTTTGTCAAACGTTCATAACGTCTGTATCTGCTCCTGCAATAGGTCCATCACCTAGCAGTGCATCAAGGACATAATACTTCTGTGCATCAATGAGGATAACCTTCAGATCATGGAGCTAGTCCGTATCATTGCTACTAACATTTTCAACTTATTTTTCTCTATGAACATATGAAAAATAAATAGGGAGCTACATCGCAAGCAATTGATCTATAACATAGATATGCAAATACTATCAGGACTAAGTTCATGATAAATTAAAGTTCAATTTAATCATATTACTAAAGAACTCCCACTTAGATAGACATCCCTCTAATCATCTAAGTGATTACGTGATTATAACATCCCAAAATTCTAAATTTTGGAATGTTATAATAAATAGATAGATTGATTGTTTGTTTGATTGATTGTCTGAAAGTGAGTGAATTCGAAACTTTTTGAAAGCTAAATGAGAGGGAATAAAAGGACTTTCCCAAACTTTCATTTTGCATTCGTGATCCCCGTGAAATTCAAATTCTTTTCATCACGAAACCCTAGAGAGAAGATGACATGACTTCTTCCATTTATTTAAATGACAAGGGGTGTTGAAAATATTGGAATTTCGTTTGGAAAATATTTCTAGTTCTGAAAATTTAAGCAACTCAATGATTTTCACGAGAGGAGATAAAATGACTTCTTCAAATTATATGAAATATGAGTTGGGAGTTTCAAAGAATTAAATTCAAAGTTCTTTTGAATTTATTTTCAATTTGGAGTTAATTGAGTTTTATTCATATTATTTTTTCTCCAAAATAAAATATATGGAAATTAGGGTAACATGATTCCCTACAATAGAAAATTGGAGAAAAATTTATTTGAAATCATTTTGGTATTTTTAAAATGATTTTTATTGGATTTTATTTGGCATTATAAAATTGTTCATGTCGTAGAGAATCTTTTTCTGAAAATTTTGATATATTATATGCCTATATAATATATTTGTTTATTTCTGTTTTTATTTGTAAGAGAAAATGTTAAAAAAACAAAAACAAAAAATCTTTTCTCCCCCGACTGGGCCGGCCCAGCCGAAGCCAAGCCCAGCTCTGCGCCGCCTCCCTCCCGTCCCCGACCAGGATTCCTCCCGAGTCTGCCGCCGCACTGCCATGGCCGCCGTACCGCCTCCGACCTTCTCTACCCCTTCCCCAAGAAGCTCCTCCCGGCCCTCTTTAAAAGCCGCAGCTCCGCCGCCCCTTCACCCCTCCCGCACTCGACGCCTGCTGCCGCATCACTGTCGCCGGTGCTCGCATCTCGCCGCCGCCGGCGAGATCCGCCAGGACCGCCGCCGCCTTGCCGCTCCGCCGCCTGCTGCTCCCCCCCCCCTCGCGCCGCTAGCAGACGCCGCATGCGCCGCTCGCCTTGCCCGCGCGCCGCCGTGGCCGCTCGCCGTCGCCTCACCTCGCCTCGCCGGAAACCGCTGCCGTCGCCGTTGCCGTTGATCCTCCGTGGACCGGTAAAAAACCGCCCGGTCCGATCCGGTTTATTTTCAGTTTCGTTTTTTTTCGTTAAACCCGGTTTTGTTTTATTAACCTAGTTATTTAGTGGATGTTCGCTAGGTTAGATCTGTTAGTGAACGCTTTCATTCATTAGGACTCTGTAGCGAGCGTTCGCTCGATAGTTTTTTCTTTTTCTTATTATTTTCTGTCCAGGGACCTATTTGTAGTAGTTTCTTTTACAGATTAGTCCCTATACTTCAATCGATCACATCTTTTTACTCGTTTGTCTAAATCCAACGAAACAAACGCCCACTTCTTCGTTATGAACCCCTCTATCCATTAATCCAACTCAAACATGTTTTTGAAAGTTTTAAAATTTGAATTAGACCAGATTTGAATTCAAACTTCGTTTGATCATAACTTGAGTTTCATAGCTCCGTTTGAGTTGATTCTTTTTGCAAATCGAAGCTCTTGACCTAAACTTTCTGATAAGGCCAAATTCACATAATTTTGGTACTGTTAGAAATTGTTTTATGTCGCAAGAGTTATTTGCTTGGTTTTGATGTTTTCCGAACTATCTTCTTCATTCTTCCCTATCTTCTGAGTGATTGCTTATGTGTGGTTACTATTGCTTGCTTACGATAGATTGACCAGAGTGTGACGAGTAGAACTATCAAGAGTTTTGAGTGCGAATCATCTTCATCAACATTGCAGGCAAGTTCACACTTTGATCATACCTCTTTCATACCCAGTTTTTATTGCATTAGATCAAACCTCAAACATTGCATGATTAGGATCTAATTAAATTGTGGGTATTGGGAAGTAGTTGATGAGGTAGGAACCTATTGCCCTGCATCCAAACCTTGGGAGTTACTATTACGTTATGCTTATAGTGCCATGCTATGCTCGTAGACATGGATTGGGTTTTGAGAGTATTCATGACAGATGTGAGATTGTTAATTAATGGTTTACTTAAGGTGGCAACTTAAACACACATCTGGGTGGATTGAGGTACCTGGGTATTCCAGGATTGCCTGTCTAGGCACCTGGGTAGACCAGGATTGCCTGTTTTTTTATGTACCGCCACCCAGGCTCAAAGGGATCATGAGATTATTCATACTAGAAACTTCCGTGTGCAGCCACAAGCTATTATGGGCTCTAGCATAGTTGATTAAGTCGTGCGAACTCTTACAGGGTAGACTAGCAGATGTAGGGGAAAGTAGGTGTAACGGTCTATCCATCGTAAGGTGCTAGCGCTTCTGAAAGACTATGTCTCGGTCATCCGTCTTCTCAAACACCATGTAGTGCGAGAAACCAAACGGAGGCGATCGAGTCTTGTGGGGAAAAGTGTGCAAACCTCTGCAGAGTGTATAAACTAATCATGGTTAGCCATGTCCCTGGTTATGGACATCTTGAGTATCTAGAACTTGGATTATCACATGAATCTCATCATGTTACTTTAAATTAAGTTTGTTGGGTTTAACGATGTTACTTAATTGGGATTGAGAATGCTACCAACCATTCTCAATGTTTAACAACCACCATGATAGTTAAATAAAATTTATTCCTTTGCAGTAGGGAAAAATTGGCTTTTCGCAAAAACCTTATAACCATAGAGCTTTTCCACCAGCCAAATATGCATGTAGTGATAGCCATTGTTCATCATTCTCTATGGTGTGAATTTGCCAGTACATTCAATGTACTGACCCTTTGTGGATGCAACGTCTCATGTTGCAGGTTTATCTTACGACAAGTAAGTGATACGTTAGGGTTACGATTTCTACACTCAACTTTGTCGTTGGTGTTGATGGGAATCCACAACCTTGTTACTTCCGCTATTTGGATTGAGGTAATAGTATTTACGTTACTTTATACATGTGATTTACCTCTGTTATAAATCCTCGAGTACTGTGTATGTCAGCATACCGATCCAGGGATGACACTTAAGCACAGAGACTTGATCCATTCGGATCGGGTCGCTACAAGATGGTATCAGAGCACATGTTGACTGTAGGACGTGAGCCTAAAAACCGGCAAGCCCATAGGAAAGATTTTTCTCTAAAACTTTACTTTTCAAAAATATCTTTTACCTCTCTTCTCTTCTAAGCTTATTCAAAAATTTCCTTTTAGTGAGACTATACCCCTTTCCCTTTTTGACCATTCAAAGATCCGACTGATAAGGCCACTCCAAGAAGTACAAGATATCGGACAACTAAGACCACTTCGGAATGAAGAGTATTTTTCGTGCATCTGAATAATGGAAACTACAACGGTTGAAGACCGAAGACAAGTAGAATTTGAAGGCTCTGAAGAATTCCCAGATTTGTATGACCTAGGAAGGCTACCCTTATGGAACTTGGCAGACTATGGAAGTTGTCAATACCCGAGATCAAGGTGTATCGGAGAAAGACTGAAACAAGGAGCATGAGAACTCAAAGTTTTGTCAAAGAAAACCCTAAGGCAGGAGATATCAACTATGGAATGATAGCTCATGGGAATGACAAGGGCAGAAACACGGTTATCCGTGATGTCATCACCATTGATACTATGGTCACCGAGCTGAGCTAAGCATGCATTTCTTCGGAAGGATTGGATGGTAGAAGGCTGACGTAGCAGCTATCAGCAAAAGATGAAGTTTTAACCTTAGTCGGTGTATCACCAGGATCTGGAGTGTTACATCAAGAAGTTAAGATGGAGCTACAAGAAGCCATATTTTGACAAGGAGCATTTCGTGAAGAACTTAGGACCCAGAAGTTGAAGTAGCCAAGCTGGAGGAGCTACAACCTTGAGATACCGGAGATTTGTCAGGAACTGAAGGACAGTATGACCATGGCTCATGCCAAGGATGTTGAAACCCAGAAGTTTGGAATGCAACTCCAGAATATTAAAGGACGTCACGAGAGACTTCGCGTCAATAGAAATGATCTGGCAAAAGGATTTGAGAAAGACAAGTATGATCGGAAGAAGCCATCGGAGTCATGAACAAGACTTGAAGAGTTATACGACCTTGAAGATTTATTGACCTTTAGAAGACCAAACCCCTTTCATATGCCTACGTTCGATGCAATGATTGTGAGCTGTCATTTGTTTGATGTTTTCCGACAGCCACAATAAAATCTGTCTTCTCAAAACTTTTGTTTGTATTGTGTGTATCCCTCTCTATCTCTCTTATCTCACCCCAAACCCATGGACCCAATAGAGGATGAATGAAGATGAGCTTGTATTTTCTGGACCGATGAGTCAGTTGGAGACAGACCGATGGATTCAGAACATGGAGGTTCACATGGAGAATAACCCTATAGCTGGAAATGAAATGACCCAGCATGCTCTTCAGTGCTTTGAAAGAGGTGCTACTACTTGGTGGAGGATGTACCAAACCATCAATGGATGGCAAGGAGTAACCACTTGGAAAGAATTTAAGTTGACTCTACAAAGATCTCGGCTTGTGTCCCAGAAGTTGAAGCCTTATGGAAAGGATATGAAGAAACCTTGTGCATGCAAGATTTGTGGAGAAATAGGACACACCCATAAAAACACAAGGATGAATGCCCGAATTGTGGAAGGAAGTCACCCAGTTGAAGAATGCCCAACTAGGTAGATTACTTGTTTCTTGTGTGAAGGGACTACCCACTATCCTACTCAGTGTCACATTTACCCCATGGTGTACAACAGAAGAAAGAAGTAAAGAAAGGAGCCCTTATGGAAATTTTAGAAGAACCCATGATGAAGGAAGAGGTACAGGACACACCTAAAGAGGACCCGAGTAAACCCTGCACTAAGTCTTGCTATTCATGTGGAGAATAAGGACACATCTCCCAGAATTGTATGAATGGGGATCTAGTAGAATTCCCGACAGAGGAAGTAGAATATGACCCACAGGAAATAGAAGCCCTGATTGAAATGGAAAAGTCCAGGAAGAGAAACCGATTGGAGCCCAGGAGGAACCTGAGTCATATCACTTGTTACAGGTGCAAGGAGTCAGGGGACTACCTCAACAATTGCCCAAAAAGTAAACCTCGATACTTGTCAGAAGTAATATGTTTTAGTTGTAATGGAGCAGGGCACTTTGCCAGAGAATGCCCCAAGGAGAAGGAAACTTGTGCTAGATAGTTGAGTTTGCAACAAAAGAAATGGAGTAGTAGAAGTGAGAACATTTTCTTTTATATTGAGGTGTTGAGTTGAGACATGTAATGGAAAAGCGAGAGATTGTAAGCACTTGAGAATGAATAAAGTTAGCATCGTTGGTACTGATATGGATTTTATGAGTTGTTACTCTATGAAGAAGAATTTTGGCCATTCTGAGGATATGAGAAATATGGTCTATGGAAGATTTGTGCATTTTAAGGGTGGTAGTACCCTGTAAGAACCCTTGACCCCTGGAAAAGATAAGGATACTCCACTGAGTGTATTTTAGACAAAATGAATACGAGTTTTGTCTCGATATGTGTGATGCCCCAAGAGTATGTGGGATGATGTTGGAGACCATCAGTTGTTTGGACCAAATGTGATCAAGGAGTCAGAAGAGAATGTTATGTTGATTCGAGATAGACTGAAGGTAGCTCAGTCTAGACAGAAGAGTTATACAGACTCAAAAACTCAAGGAGGTAGTCTATGAAATAGGAGATAGAGCATGTCTTCGTGTATCCCCTCTGCGGGGAGTTAAACGATTTGGAGTTAAGGGAAAGTTAGCCCCGAGATTTGTAGGACCATACCAAGTTTTGGAGCGTATGGGAGAAGTGGCCAACAAGTTGGAGTCACCCGAAGGACTGTCAGGAGTTCATGATGTGTTTCATGTTTCCTAGTTGAAGAAGTGCCATGCAGAGATGGCCAATATTCCCCTGTAAGGACGCTTGACCCTGGAAAGGATAATGATGTTCCACGAAGTGGAATATGGACTTCATAAGTATAAGTTTTTATCTCGGTATGAGGGATATCCCACGAGGATGAAGAGATAAATTACTATTGGATATAAAGGAGGTATGATGCCGGAAATATGGATCAATGGAAACTCCATGATGAGTCTGAGTAATCATGTCCTAGTTTGGTGCCAATAGAAGGAAGGAAGACAGTACAATTGGATGGATTTAAGAATACTAGGAAGTTGGAACTTGGAATAATGATCAGTTGCCCGATGATAAGTTCAAGGACTACAAGTGATGAGATGAGCCATAACCCACAGGCCCCGGGACCTGCCAAGAAGCAAGCACATTCTTGCTGAAGGAAAAACCCTGGAAGAGAGTATGACCTTACCCAGCGACGATTTTATAGAGTAACGCAAAACCTGAGGGTTGGGAAGGAACGATAGATGTTTGTTTGGCTTGCAGAATCTATGGATATATCCGAACTTGGTTCGTCGACAAGAGAAATTCTGCAATGCTTGTGAGGATGACCGAGTGTTAGTATGCGAGATTGGCTAAACTGTATACATGGTAATGATTTGGGTGCGGGATGGATTGATCACCATACCGACTTACTCTTATTGTTCGCCTTGCTATATGGGATGGTAAATCTGAGTGACTTGCCTATAGTAGAGAGACGACAATATTGAACCTTGTTAAACCTCAGAATGGTATAAGAATTTTTCCCTGTACACGGCAGCTTTTTGCCAACTGTAGGTTATACGGTGAGGATCGACCCAGACCCATTTCCTGCAGGAGAAACCATAAATTGTTGACCACCATGAGATATCGATAGTTGTTTAGTTTTGGCGCCAGACCTGTCAGCTAAGAAGACCCAATCTCGGAATAACAGGAAAGGACAGAAGAATTGAGGAAAAGGTTATGCCACTACCGGAAGAACCCAGAGATGGAATCATCCTTACGATCTGAGAAGACCGACACTGTTAACAATATGGATGGAATACATGAGTTTTGATGGAACCATAACCATGCTTTTTAAGGGTGGTAGCACCCCAGACCCCTGTGATGATCGATGGATTTTGAGGAGACCCCAAACCCTAACCTATTTCTTGCTAACCTCTCTGAATCTCGAGGACGAGATTCATTTTAAGGGTGGTAGGTTTGTAACATCCCAAGATTCTAAATTTTGGAATGTTATAATAAATAGATTGATTGATTGTTTGTTTGATTGATTGTCTGATAGTGAGTGAATTCGAAACTTTTTGAAAGTTAAATGAGAGGGAATAAAGGGACTTTCCCAAACTTTCATTTTGCATTCGTGATCCCCATGAAATTCAAATTCTTTTCATCACGAAACCCTGGAGAGAAGATGACATGACTTCTTCCATTTATTTAAATGACAAGGGGTGTTGAAAATATTGGAATTTCGTTTGGAAAATATTTCCAGTTCTGAAACTTTAAGCAACTCAATGATTTTCACGAGAGGAGATAAAATGACTTCTTCAAATTATATGAAATATGAGTTGGGAGTTTCAAAGAATTAAATTCAAAGTTCTTTTGAATTTATTTTCAATTTGGAGTTAATTGAGTTTCATTCAAATTATTTTTTCTCCAAAATAAAATATATGGAAATTAGGGTAACACGATTCCCTACAATAGAAAATTGGAGAAAAATTTATTTGAAATCATTTTGATATTTTTAAAATGATTTTTATTGGATTTTATTTGGCATTATAAAAATGTTCATGTCGTAGAGAATCCTTTTCTGAAAATTTTGATATATTATATGCCTATATAATATATTTGTTTATTTCTGTTTTTATTTGTAAGAGAAAATGTTAAAAAAACAAAAAAAAAATCTTTTCTCCCCCGACTGGGCCGGCCCAGCCGAAGCCAGGCCAGGCCCCAGCTCCGTGCCGCCTCCCTTCCGTCCCCAACCAGGACTCCTCCCGAGTCCGCCGCCGCGGCGCCATGGCCGCCGTGCCGCCTCCGGCCTCCTCTGCCCCCTTCCCCAAGAAGCTCCTCCTCGGCCCTCTTTAAAAGCCGCAGCTCCGCCGCCCCTTCGCCCCTCCCGCACTCGACGCCTGCTGCCGCATCGCCGTTGCTGGCGCTCGCATCTCGCCGCCACCGGTGAGATCCGCCAGGACCGTCGCCGCCTTGCCGCTCCGCCGCGTGCTGCTCGCCGCCCCCCCCCCCCACGCGCCGCTAGCAGACGCCGCCTGCGCCGCTCGCCTTGCCCGCGCGCCGCCGTGGCCGCTCGCCGTCGCCTCGCCTCGCCACGCCGGAAATCATCGTCGTCGTCGTTGCCGTTGACCCGCCGTGGACCGGTAAAAAACCGCCCGGTCCGATCCGGTTTATTTTCAGTTTCGTTTTTTTTCGTTAAACCCTGTTTTGTTTTATTAACCTAGTTATTTAGTGGATGTTCACTAGGTTAGATCTGTTAGTGAATGCTTTCGTTCATTAGGACTCTGTAACGAGCGTTCGCTCGATAGTTTTTTTTCTTTTTCTTTTTATTTTCTGTCCAGGGACCTATTTGTAGTAGTTTCTTTTACAGATTAGTCCCTATACTTCAATCGATCACATCTTTTTACTCGTTTGTCCAAATCCAACAAAACAAACGCCCACTTATTCATTATGAACCCCTCTATCCATTAATCCAACTCAAACATGTTTTTGAAAGTTTTAAAATTTGAATTAGACCAGATTTGAATTCAAACTTCGTTTGATCATAACTTGAGTTTCGTAGCTCCGTTTGAGTTGATTCTTTTTGCAAATCGAAGCTCTTGACCTAAACTTTCTGATAAGGCTAAATTCACATAATTTTGGTACTGTTAGAAATTGTTTTATGTCGCAAGAGTTATTTGCTTGGTTTTGATGTTTTCCGAACTATCTTCTTCGTTCTTCCCTATCTTCTGAGTGATTGCTTATGTGTGGTTACTATTGCTTGCTTACGATAGATTGACCGGAGTGTGACGAGTAGAACTATCAAGAGTTGAGTGCGAATCATCTTCATCAACACATCAGGAAAGTTCACACTTTGATCATACCTCTTTCATACCCAGTTTTTATTGCATTAGATCAAACCTCAAACATTGCATGATTAGGATCTAATTAAATTGTGGGTATTGGGAAGTAGTTGATGAGGTAGGAACCTATTGCCCTGCATCCAAACCTTGGGAGTTACTATTACGTTATGCTTATAGTGCCATGCTACGCTCGTAGACGTGGATTGGGTTTTGAGAGTATTCATGACAGATGTGAGATTGTTAATTAATGGTTTACTTAAGGTGGCAACTTAAACACACATCTGGGTGGATTGAGGTACCTGGGTATTCCAGGATTGCCTGTCTAGGCACCTGGGTAGACCAGGATTGCCTGTTTTTTTATGTACCGCCACCCAGGCTCAAACGGATCATGAGATTATTCATACTAGAAACTTCCGTGTGCAGCCACAAGCTATTATGGGCTCTAGCATAGTTGATTAAGTTGTGCAAAATCTTACAGGGTAGACTAGCAGATGTAGGGGAAAGTAGGTGTAACGGTCTATCCATCGTAAGGTGCTAGCGCTTCTGAAAGACTATGTCTCGGTCATCTGTCTTCTCAAACACCATGTAGTGCGAGAAACCAAACGGAGGCGGTCGAGTCTTGTGGGGAAAAGTGCACAAACCTCTGCAGAGTGTATAAACTAATCATGGTTAGGCGTGTCCCCGGTTATGGACATCTTGAGTATCTAGAACTTGGATTATCACGTGAATCTCATCATGTTACTTTAAATTAAGTTTGTTGGGTTTAATGATGTTACTTAATTGGGATTGAGAATGCTGTCAACCATTCTCAATGTTTAACAACCACCATGATAGTTAAATAAAATTTATTCCTTTGCAGTAGGGAAAAATTGGCTTTTCACAAAAACCTTATAACCATAGAGCTTTTCCACCAGCCAAATATGCATGTAGTGATAGCCATTGTTCATCATTATCTATGGTGTGAATTTGCCAGTACATTCAATGTACTGACCCTTTGTGGCTGCAACGTCTCATGTTGCAGGTTTATCTTACGACGAGTAAGTGATACGTTAGGGTTACGATTTCTACACTCAACTTTGCCGTTGGTGTTGATGGGAATCCACAACCTTGTTACTTCCGCTATTTGGATTGAGGTAATAGTATTTACGTTACTTTATACATGTGATTTACCTCTATTATAAATCCTCGAGTACTGTGTGTGTCAGCATACCGATCCAGGGATGACACTTAAGCACAGAGACTTGATCCATTCGGATCGGGTCGCTACAGTGATCCCTATCAACTAAACCATGTCCTATCATCACGTGAGATGGAGTAGTTTTCAATGGTGAACATCACTATGTTGATCATATCTACTATATGATTCACGCTCGACCTTCTCAGTGTTCCGAGGCCATATCTGCATATGCTAGGCTCGTCAAGTTTAACCCAAGTATTTTCTGCGTGTGCAAAACTGGCTTGCACCCGTTCTATGTGAACGTAGAGCTTATCACACCCGATCATCACGTGGTGTCTCGGCACAACGAACTTTGGCAACGGTGCATACTCAGGGAGAACACTTGTACCTTGTGTTGGGGATATCACTACTGGGCGTAAACCGGCCTATCTGGGCCGGGTTAACTTCGTCAGTAGTTAAGTATGTTAAAGCCCAAGAAGGCAGATGAGGGCTCAAGGCCCATAGTCGGTTCAAGGCCTGTAGCCGTAAACGTTGGTTTTAGACTTGTATTGTAAGTTAGGAATAAGTAGAGACCAAACCGGACACATCTATGAGCCGGTATTGGGACTCTATGAACCGACGGGCGTCACCCGTGTATATAAGGGGACGACCCGGCGGCGGTTCAAGGACAACAGACAACAACTCGAGCCATAGGCGAAGCTTGTTTGCTCCCTGGTCATCGAAAATCCATCAATTCCATCAAAACTAGACGTAGGCTTTTACCTTCATCAAAGGGGCCGAACTAGTATAAACTCTCTTGTGTCCCTGTGTCCGCTTTAACCCCTTCAAGCTAACCCGTCGCGATGGCTCCACGACTAAGTCCTTTCTCTAGTACATCTGCCGTGACAAAACCACGATAGTTGGTGCCCACCGTGGGGCTATCGCACGATGGTTTCAAGTTCTTGGAGGGCCGCTTTGAAGGACTCAAGGGCTACGCCGTAGGCCGGATGACTAAGAGTCGTCGCGACAAGCTTTACATCGACGATGCAGGCTGGGACCCCGAGGCCGGCTCAGTTGAGTACGGGTATCGGGTCCCCTTTGGTGGCATACACGTTTTCATCGGCAAGATCGGAGAACCGGGCCCTGAGCCGGATATCTGCACCGACCTCGTCGAAACGGCTCAGCGTGCGCGATCTGCCCGGGTTAAACCGGCCATGAAGTGTGCCTTCGTGGGAGTCATCCATGGAGGAGGTCATGAGGATGGATCGGGATCTGGCGGCGAGACCGTCATTTACTCCGGCGATGAGTCATCAACCGGAGAAACCGAATCTCCATATCAGCTACAAGATGGCCGGATTGGGGGCTGTTCCGACGGCGACAGTATTCCGGACCCCTCTGATCTGCCCAACCGAGTTGGAATATTCATGGCCGGCACACAAGCAGCGCTTCATTCTTCGACCGCTGCGGCAACAACCTCCGGTTTAGCAGCGGCGACGGCTGCCGGGGCAGGAGGCCATGTGCGCCCGTCGGCTCAAGTTCTATCAGAGCTATTTGATGCATTGGCTGTGCTTATGGCGGAAGCTTGCTTATGGCGGAAGCTAATCCGGCGGATCAGGACGTCCACAACGCGGAGATTGCAAAGGTAAGGGAATAGGTCACCTAGGCCAAGGCGGACCTGGCAGCTGAGGATACCAGGATGGCCACAAAGCGGGCCGCTCTAGACGCACAAGCCTATAGGCTCATGTTGGACCAGAACGCGTCACATGAAGTCATGAGGAGGAAGTACCGATCCCATTTGCCTCCGGTTTTCGAGGCCAGAGACCTTTTCAACACCCCGGGAGCAGGAACCGGTAATCCGCTGGAGGGAAACCGGGCGGAAGCTCCTGGGACCGGTGCGCCGGTTCAGCCTTGTCGGATGGATCCGCCTCGTCAAAACACTGTTATAACTCAGGTTATTTCAACACCTCCGGGTCACTACTCCAACCCAATGGACAGTCTCTTCGCCGCTGCTGCACGGCTGGAGGCCATTCCAATTGAAGGTGACTCACCGCCGGCGATAGAGACGCGACGGGTCAATGAGCTTCTTAGGACAGCTTTGGACCAACAGGAAGCATACTCGTACAGCCGCGACCGGATCCACTCGACCCCTCGCCCAAGCCGGAGCTATTGCAGGCGTATGGAGGAACCGGTAGTGTCAAGTAATGAACGACGTGGAGCACCCCGCGGCAACAACCCAGCGGGTGGTGCTGATAACGCTCAGGAAGTGGTGGACTGGGCCCGAGCACGCAGGGAGGCCGAGTTAGCCGCACAATATCAGGCTCGGGAGCTTACGCCGGTTCGTCCAACTATTTCGGTCGAACCCGGTGTTACTTCTAGATCTTTGGGGGTGCCTTGCCTTGTCCCCGCTTTACGCAATGTGCGCCTACCCAAGGATTTCAAGGGCCCGCGCAAGGTACCAAATTACACGGCGGATCAACCCCCAGAGACATGGGTGGAGAGCTATGAGATGGCCATGGAGATGCTGGATGTGGATGATGCGGCATGTGCAAAATACTTCACCATGATGCTTGAAGGAACGGCCCGCACTTGGTTAAAAAGCTTACCGGCCAATTCTATCAGTTCATGGGCCCAATTACGAGCCCGGTTTATCAATAATTTCAAGGATACATGTAAGCAACCCATGTCGATAGTAGACTTAGCTGCCTGTGTCCAGGAGGAAGGAGAATCGACGACTCATTGGGTGCGCCGGGTCTCACAAGTGTTGCATTCATCAGACCACATCAACGCTGACACCGCAGTCTTAACCCTAGAAGGCAACTGCCGGTTTGGGCCCCTAAAGCTGAAGTTGGGACGGATGAAGCACCATTGCACTGACATGGGGACCCTCATGGCTGCTTTGGTAAAGTATGCTGATTCTGATAGTACCAAGGATCCCGAATCTGATGATGACAAGGCAGGGAAGGGAAAGAGGAACAGCAACTCCAAAGGTCAGCAGCATCACTGGGCAGGCAATGGTGGTGGAGGCAAGCGTAAAGAGGATGGTAACATGGACTTTGTGGCTAATACCAACGTGCAGGACAATGGCCAGCGACGCAAGGGTAAACCGAAAAATCGCTATGGGGCACCCAACCCTAACCCGGATCGCCTAAATTATCTATTGAGCCAGCCCTGTCCAAGACATGGGACGAAGGAGGTGCCAGCAAACCACCTTTGGAAGGATTGCTTTATTATGCAGGAGTTCAAGAATTCTAATGCTTTCCGGTATGATCACGGCTCCGGCGGTGGCTCAGGATCCGGGCCGGGTTACGGTGGAGGAAATTCCAGTTCAGGATGGTAATCCGGGCGGACATAATAATCAAAATAATCAGAACAACCAGGGTGCCTTGCCTTGTCCCCGCTTTACGCAATGTGCGCCTGCCCAAGGATTTCAAGGGCCCGCGCAAGGTACCAAATTACATGGCAGATCAACCCCCAGAGACGTGGGTGGATAGCTATGAGATGGCCATGGAGATGCTTGATGTGGATGATGCGGCATGTGCGAAGTACTTCACCATGATGCTTGAAGGAACGGCCCACACTTGGTTAAAGAGCTTACCGGCCAACTCTATCAGTTCATGGGCCCAATTACGAGCCAGGTTTATCAGTAATTTCAAGGATACATGTAAGCAGCCTATGTCGATAGTGGACTTAGCTGCCTGTGTCCAGGAAGAAGGAGAATCAACGACTCATTGGGTGCGTCGGGTCTGACAAGTGTTGCATTCATCAGACCGCATCAACGCTGACACCGCAGTCTTAACCCTAGAAGGCAACTGCCGGTTTGGGCCCCTAAAGCTGAAGTTGGGATGGATGAAGCGCCATTGCACTGACATGGGGACCCTCATGGCCGCTTTGGTAAAGTATGCTGATTCTGATAGTACCAAGGATCCCGAATCTGATGACGACATGGCAGGGAAGGGAAAGAGGAACAGCAATTCCAAAGGTCAGCAGCATCACTTGGCAGGCAATGGTGGTGGTGGCAAGCGTAAAGCGGATGGTAACATGGACTTTGTGGCTAACACCAACGCGCAGGACAAGGGCCAGCGACGCAGGGGTAAACCGCCAAATCGCAATGGAGCACCCAACCCTAACCCGGACCGCCTAAATTATCTACTGAGCCAGCCCTGTCCAAGACATGGTACGAAGGAGGTGCTAGCAAACCACCTTTGGAAGGATTGCTTCATTATGCAGGAGTTCAAGAATTCTAATGCTTTCCGGTATGATCACGGCTCCGGCGGTGGCTCAGGATCCGAGCCGGGTTACGGTGGAGGAAATTCCGGTTTAGGATTTAATGATAATCCGGGCGGACATAATAATCAAAATAATCAGAACAACCAGGGTGGTTACAACCAACAGCAGCAACAGTCAGGTTACCAAAGCAACCAAAAGCAGTTGAATAGTGGGCAGTACCATGTCTTCACCACTAGCTTGGACAACAAGACCGGAAGGTTCAGAGGCGGGTAGTCAACTCTGTTGAACCGGCCGTGCCCTACTATCTACGCTGGTCTGAACAGCCAATTATATGGAGCAGAGAGGATCACCCTCCCCAGGTTGATAATCCAGGTCAGTTGGCTCTGGTGGTGGCACCTCAGGTGGGAGGTTACAAGTTCACCAAGGTGCTCATGGATGGAGGGGGCAGCATTAATATCTTGTACTATGAGACCTTTCGTCGTATGGGACTAACAGATAAAAATCTCAAACCGTCCAATACGGTGTTCCACGGTGTGGTACCTGGCAAGTCAGCATATCCTGTTGGTAAGATAGCTCTGGAAGTGGCCTTTGGAGATGATCATGATTCCAGGTCGGAGACATTGACGTTTGAAGTGGTGAAAATCCAAAGTCCATATCATGCCGTGTTTAGGCGACCGGCCTACGCCAAGTTTATGGCACGGCCCTGTTATGTGTATTTGCAGCTCAAGATGACGGGTTACAAGGGGACAATAATGGTTCACGGAAGCCGTAAAATCGCTTTGGAGTGCGAGGAAGGAGATGCGGCTTATGCAGAGTCAGTTTGTGCCACCGAGGAACTGAAGTATTATAAGGACAGTGTTGATCCGGCGGACATGACTCCATTAAAAAATCCAACTACGGAGCATGATCCGGCCCTGAAGTTCAAATCGGCAGCAGAAACTATGCTTGTTGACTTCGTACCTGGCGATTCGTCCAAGCAGTTCAGCATCAGTGCCAACTTGGATCCGAAATAGGAAAGCGCGCTCATCGAGTTCATCCGTGAGAATCGGGACATTTTTGCATGGAAGCCCTCTGACATGCCAGGTGTACCGAGGCAACTCGCTGAGCACACCCTTAATGTGGATCCTAAATACAAACCGGTGAAACAGTTCCTCCGCCGGTTTAACGAAGAAAGACGCAAGGCGATTGGAGAAGAGGTAGCCAGGCTCTTAGCAGCTGGCTTTATTGTTGAAGTTTTTCACCCTGAGTGGCTTGCCAATCCGGTGCTAGTCCTTAAGAAAAACGGCACCTGGCGCATGTGTGTGGATTACACAGATCTTAATAAGGCTTGTCCAGCAGATCCTTTTGCCCTCCCCCGTATTGATCAAATCATTGATGCTACGGCGGGTTGTGAGCGTTTAAGTTTTTTGGATGCATATTCTGGCTATCATCAGATCAAAATGGCAGTTAAGGACCAGGAGAAGACGGCATTCATAACTCCCTTTGGAGCCTTCTGCTATGTGTCTATGCCCTTTGGGCTCAAAAGTGCCCAGGCAACTTATCAACGGTGTGTACAAAATTGTCTTCACAAGCAGATTGGCCGTAATGTACATGCTTACGTGGATGATATCGTGGTTAAGTCCAGGGAGAAGGAGACTCTGGTTGACGATTTGAAGGAAACCTTTGATAACCTAAGGACGTACAAGATGATGCTTAATCCGGACAAGTGTGTCTTTGGTGTACCGGCGGGCAAGTTATTGGGTTTTCTGGTGTCCAACAGGGGAATTGAGGCTAATCCGGAGAAGATCACAGCCATCACCTCCCTGGCTAAACCGAAGTGTATCAATGATGTTCAACGCCTGGCAGGCCGGATTGCCGCGTTAAGCCGGTTTATCAGCCGCCTTGGTGAGAAGGCAATCCCTTTGTATCAGATGTTGAAGAAGACGGATCAGTTCGTCTGGAGTTCTGCTGCTGATGAAGCATTTGAGGACTTAAAGCGGCAATTGGCCAATCCGCCTGTGCTCGCCGCTCCCATTGACAAGGAGCCGTTACTGCTATATGTTGCTGCTAATGCTCGTGCGGTCAGCGTGGCTATTGTGGTGGAGCGAAAGGAGGCAGGTAAGGAGCATCCGGTTCAACGTCCGGTCTATTATATCAGCGAGGTACTCATTGAGTCCAAGCAAAGGTATCCGCATTGGCAGAAGCTGGTGTACGGAGTTTTTATGGCAAGCCGGAAGCTTAAGCAATACTTCCAAGGGCACCCAATTACGGTGGTCAGTTCTGCTCCTTTGGGGGATATCATCCAGAACCGGGAAGCGACTGGCCGGATTGCCAAGTGGGCTATAGAGCTTGGGCCGCACGGATTGAAGTATGTGCCTCGGACGGCGGTGAAGTCTCAAGCACTGGTTGATTTCATCAATGATTGGACGGAAATGCAAGCACCTGAGGAAAAGCCGGATCACACATATTGGACCATCCATTTTGACGGATCCAGGCAATTGGAAGGCTCGGGGGCTGGAGTCGTATTAACTTCCCCACGAGGTGATAAGTTTTGTTATGTTCTCCGCTTAATGTTTCCTTGTACTAACAATGCAGCTGAGTATGAAGCCTTGCTCCATGGTCTCCGGATGGCTAAGGAGATGAACCTAAGTCGAGTTAAGTGCTTCGGTGACTCGGACCTCGTGGCTCAACAAGTGTCTGGCACTTGGGACTCCAAGGACCCACTCATGGCAGCATATCGTCGTGAGGTGGATATTGTTGCAGGTCATTTTAAAGGCTATCAGGTGGACCACGTGGACCGACGGAAGAATGAAGCGGCGGACGCTTTAAGCCGGCTGGGCTCTCAGCGCAAACCGGTCCCGCCCAATGTTTTTCTGGATGTGCTGCACAACCCGTCGGTCAAGCTCCCTGGTGAAGCGGATTTGGCTATTCCTGATCCGGAGGCTCAATTGGTGGCAGCTCTTCATGTCATTCCGGATTGGACGCTTCCTTACCTGGCGTACATGAACCGGGGCGAGTTACCAGGGGATGAGATTCTGGCCCGACAGATAGTCCGGCGGTCCAAGTCCATGACTATTGTCAATGGCGAGTTGCATCATTGCAGTATATCAGGGGCGTTTCAACGTTGTGTGTCTCCTGAAGAAGGCTGTGAAATTTTGCGTGAGATCCACGAAGGAGATTGTGGTCACCACGCCGGTTCAAAATCTTTGGTAGCTAAAGCGTTTCGCCATGGCTTCTATTGGTTAACTGCTCATGCTGATGCGGAGGATCTGGTCAGACGATGTGACGGTTGCCAAAAGTTTTCAAGACGTGCTCATGTGCCGGCTCAAGAATTGAGGATGATTCCAATTACTTGGCCATTTGCGACTTGGGGGCTGGTATGGTTGGGCCTTTCAAAAGGTCCAAAGATAAGAAGACCCACCTCCTGGTGGCGGTTGACAAGTTCACAAAGTGGGTGGAGGCAGAACCGGTTAGCAAGTGTGATGCAGCCACGGCGGTTCAGTTTATCAAAAAAGTGATTTTCCGGTTTGGCTTTCCACACAGTATCATCACAGATAATGGTACCAATTTGTCCAAGGGTGCCATGAAGGAGTTCTGCGAACGGGAGCACATCCGGCTTGACGTTTCATCAGTGGCACACCCACAGTCCAATGGTCAAGCAGAAAGGGCTAATCAAGAGATTTTGAGAGGCATCAAGCCCCGGCTTATGGTTCCTTTGCAGAGAACACCGGGTTGTTGGGTAGAAGAATTACCATCTGTGTTATGGAGCATCAATACCACACCCAACAGATCAACAGGATACACACCATTCTTCATGGTCTATGGAGCGGAGGCGGTTCTCCCCAGTGATATCCGTCATGATTCACCTCGTGTGACGGCTTATGTTGAAGCGGACAACGAGACAGCACGGCAAGATGCTTTGGACCGGTTGGATGAAGAGCGTGACATAGCAGCTGCTCGCTCAGCGATTTACCAACAGGATCTTCGTCGTTATCACAGTCGCCGAGTTAAAACCAGAACCTTTCAAGAGGGAGATTTGGTGCTTCGGCTCATCCAAGACCAGACTGATATGCATAAGCTATCCCCACCTTGGGAGGGACCTTTTGTGGTCAGCAAGAATCTGCACAACGGGTCATACTATCTGATCGATATTCGAGAGCATAAAGACTCACGTACATCAGAGGAAGAGACCAACAGGCCGTGGAACATAGCTCATCTTCGGCCTTACTATACCTGAGCCATTGGCTCCACTTATGTACATATTACGATGATGTATATATTATGATTAAATATAATAAACCGGAACCTCAGCTAAAGCGGGGTATCTGTTCTTTTACATCATGTGTGGTTACACGGAGTTGTTCTAAAGCGGCCTCCGGTTTACCCCTTGAGTTAGCTTTTCAAAAGCATCATGTTATATCACTTGGGGGCTTGGTCGTGTCCGAACCAATGCAATACCTCTTGATAGGCGAGAGCCACCAGATCACTTGGGGACTTGGTCACGTCTGAACCAGTCATGCCTCTTGATCGGCCTAAGGCCACAGAATCACTTGGGGGCTTGGTCGAACCCGAACCATTGCCATGCCACTTGATCGGCATAAATGCCACGGTTTCATTTGGGGACCTGGCTGACTTGAACCATAGCTACACCTATCGGGAGCTTGGTCGTGTCCGACCATGGTAACGCCATCTGATCAGCTCAAATAAGCCTCTTTTTGCAAACGGTTTTGTCATTGCCTTTGCTTCACATTTTTCTTTGAAAGATATTTCTTTCTTTTTATTGCGTTTTTTAAACCGACAAAGTTTTAAGCCGGTTCAAACTGTCAATTGACGGAACACGGTCCATTTTAATCCGGAGACTATTTGCTCGGTTTGATTTTTTGTTAACATCCTATTACGGAGTAACACGGTGTTTATTATAACCCGGCACGGTTTACATGGTAAACCGGCATCATATATATACAGGAGCTGCTATCTCCTCCAACAGTGTGGGTTTATAAAACTCCGCTTCAAGATTGGCCAAGCCAACTTCACGTCCAACGATGGCAGGTATTATGTATCTCAAAATTTGGTCATATACTTAAAAATTTCGGATGTTTTGATTTCATGTATGCAGACATCATATTCCGCCTGACGGTACAACCGCGGTGGCACTTTAAGATTTTTATTGCAGAAAGTACTTTGGAAAGTTCATCACCCAAAGGAAGAGCAAGTTGCAGTAATTATGCACGAAGGCATATCAGCATCAAAAGTATCAGCTAGCCTATTACAAGGCAACACGGTGCCCACAATAAGATCATTGTTTTTCGCAAGGGAGAAGCAGTTTTAAACCGGCTTCCGGTTCAAGCTTGGTCACCAGCCCGGCCTGATGGTTGTGGGTCATCCCGCGCCGCTTCAGCTTCAGTTTCTCTACCCAGCGGCTGGAAATCAACAGTTGTCCAGTCGATTCCCATTAATGCTTGAAAGACAGCTTCATCATGGATCAGCAACGACGGGTCAATATCGGGAGCGTAAGTATGCTTACGGATTGGAGGGATAAGATTTTCCGCTTCATGAATTGGTGCAGCTACTCGCTTGTTTTGATTGTCATATTGGGCTTGATAATGAGACAAGTCTGCTTCTTCAGCCAATTGACAAGCTAGCGGACGCACCTCCCGGTTTATTGCTCGCAGATCCGCTTCACTAAACTCTGACCCGTCTTCCTTCAAGCTGGGATAGCCCTGAGCCGCTTCAATAGGGTCAAAATCCGGCACCCAAGCTTTTGCCCGGATTAAGGCATTGATCGCACCGGTTCGAGCAGCAGATTTCTTCAGCTCTTCAACCCGGGCAGGAAGCACCGACAGTTTCATCAGAGTGTCCTGAATCAAAGTGGGCGCCGGCTTGTTGTGGGATGCAGTACAGATGATTCGTTGTGCACCAGTGTACAGTTGTTCGATCAACGTGTAGGCGGCTTTCAATTTCTTCCGCACATCTGACCCCAAGTGACCAATTCGTGTCCCTGAAATATCACCAAGGGTTAACAACCGGTAGCTCTGTAAGACGGTAGAATCAATTCAAAAATCAAACCGGCTTACCAAAGATAGCAGCGGTCATGGCATGCACGTGCCGCTTTATGCTGGTCAGTTCATCCACCACCGGTTTTAGTGCAGCCTCGGCGTCTTCTGCTCGTTTGGTTAAAGCGGATTTTTCAGTAGCCCAATCCGCCCGCTCCTTCTTGAAATACTTCTTAAGTTGTTCCATGACGCTTAAGGCGCTGATCAACTCCTCTTTTGTTTTTGAGGTTTCAGTCTGTTGGGACTTCAGATTTTCTTGGAGATCGGTGATTTGGGTCTCTTTTGTCTTCAGCTCAGCCTGCATACAGACGGTTATATGATTCAGCAAGCAGTGCAAGAATTGAAGCACCAACCACATAACAAGTTATGCACTTGGTGCTTGGGGGCTAATGCCTATTTGATCGTCATCTTTCAATTGATTACAAAGTCCCAAGCTCAATACAAGTATTCAACTTGGCACTTGGGGGCTAATGGCTATTTGTTCAAAAAAGTTCTGATGCGGAGATATTAATTACTTAAGTCCTGGTTTAACTACACTAAGTTGAACCGGCCCTTGGGGGCTACATCAGCGAATTTCGAGGCATTACGATTTATATTAGTAAGTCCCGGTTTGAAAGAAGATTACAAACCGGCCCTTGGGGGCTAGGAGAGTCAACAAGAATTGAAGCATACAAGCAGGAAAGAGCATATGGAAGTTACCTCATATTTATCTTTCATCATATTAACCAGACCGGCTTCATAGTCACGACTAGTATACAGCCGGTTCAGATAGCCGGAATGGATGTCTTGGGCGTTCGGAGCAGCATAAGTTGCCAGATCAACATTCCACTTGCCTTTGCCAAAGGCAGCAAATTCTTCCTTGGCAGTATGTTTAGACAAAGCGACGGGATTGCCTGGCTCTGTGCAACCAATGCCAGTATTGACAACCTCATCATCCTTGGCATCACCGGTTTGAACTGGGGTCGTTGGCTTATCAGTAGGCTTTGTTGGATTGGTGGATTTCTCAATCCGGATGGGGCTTGTGGGCTGGTTGACAGGACTTGAGGTATCAATAGGCCTCTCTTCAGTAATAAGATCGTCATCTCGCTGCGGTGGATCATTGGGTATGTCTTTAGGAATAGCTGCTTCAAGATCTGGTGTTTTGCCCGGTTCAGGGATGGCATCCTCCTCGGCCGCTTTATCCAGGCGAGCTTTTTTTCTCGGCCTAGGCTTGGCCCTGAAAGGAATAACAAAGTCAAATATAGCATATGTTCCAAGGTGATGTACCGGACATATTAAGATAAGTATGGCTTACCCAAGCACCATTTTGAGCGGTGGCAGCTGAGTAGCCGATGACTCGCTAGAGGATGAGTGGGAAGTAACCTGATAATCGGAGTCAGATGGATTAAGAGGTTGACGAAAACAGCCCGCTTTAGGACAAGCACTGACAAGCAAATTAGAGACCTCTGAACGGCGTTTCTAAACCGGACTGTTCGGTAAACCGGTGGAGGTAACTACCTGGCCGCTGTGCCGGGTTGTGCGGCGAGCTTCGTGTTGTTGGGTCTTCATAAGAAATTTGGGATCCAAGTAAGCAAGAGGATGAGAAAATTTAACTTTCCGGTTTGCCTGACTGATTTTTAGTGAAGGCAAAGGTTCTGAATCGGAAGAGAGAATAATTACCTCTGCAGCATCAGCATGGCTGGCTTCGGCATCATCCTGACAAATATCACCATCAATAAGATGCATGAAAAATAAGCCAAGTGAGTCAAGCCCTACCTTAAGGTCCAGATTATCCACATCATCATCAGGGGCCGGATTAGAGGATGCAGTGGTTCTTTTCCTGTGGGCAGTCTTCTTCACAGCTTTAGTCTTTTGCCGGGTTGATCTTTCCGGTTTGTCTGGTTTTTCTGGTTTCTCCTGTGGCAGTTTCTTGCTCCAAAACGGATCATTGCCCTGGTTACACAGACACTGATATTAAACAATGACCAGATATATCAATAAAAGTTTCAGCAAAAAGAAAAATCAAACTCTTACAGCTGGCGGTTTGTTGGTGGCATAGAAGGGAAGCAGGCCGGTTTTAGCACAGATGTGTTCCGGTTCATTCAACATCTTGTTCACGGCCTCTGTGATTTCTTCATCGATGAGCTGGATGTTAGCATGTCGCAGTGGGTCATCAACACTGCCAATATACTCGCACATCAAACCGGAGCGCTGACTAAGGGGTAGTATGCTCCATGATATCCAACAGCGAGCGAGATCAACCCCTATTAAACCGTTGGCCATAAAGGCTCTGAGCTTGGGCAGTTGAGGAGCGTATTTGCTTCTCTCCTTGGCAGTCAACCTTTGCGGAAAGGGGTGTGTATTGCTAAGCCGCTCCAGATGAAAGCCAGGCAAAGGATTTTCACCAGCAGGGGAGGTGTCTTTGCAATAGAACCATGTTTGGTTCCACTCTTTGGGGTGGCTATGCAGCTTGGCATGAGGGTATGTGACCTCTTTCCTTTTCTGAATCGCCACACCGCCCAATTCCGTATTGGAACCATCAGAAAACTTAGTACGGCGGTTTAGATGGAAACAGTCTCTGAACAACTCCACTGTGGGCTCCTCTTGAAAGAACGCCTCACAGAGCACTTGGAAGTGACACATGTTTGTAACAGAGTTGGGACCAGTGTCTTGTGGGTGGAGTTGAAAATCGGCTAAAACGTCCTGGTAAAATTTAGAACCGGGCGGCTTAAAGCCCCGGGCTAAGTGATCTACGAAAACGACGACCTCTCCTTCTTGAGGTGTGGGAGGGCATTCTTTGCCAGGAGCTCTCCAATGGATGGTATCTTTGCTGCCTAAGGCGCCGATCAGAACTAAATCGTCTAGTTGAGCTTCTGTGACGCGAGAAGGAACCTAGTTGCACTCATATACTTGCTTGGCCATGATGAAATCTACAAGGTAGGTGATCCCGGTTCAAAAATGCATTGATTAAGGTACATTGGTATGTGCAATGTTAAACCGGAGACAAATCTATCTAAACCGGAGTTTTATGAAGCAACAACATCTGGCGGTTCAACAAGGGGACTAATGGTATATACTGATTTGGCAATTTTTTCTACAAAGTTAAACCGCCTGGTCTAAACATTGAAGCAGATGAGTAAGTTTACAGAAACAGATTTCATAAGACTTCTCTACAGCGACGGATCTGAAGCAAGTTCAGAAAATAAGGAAAATATTCAAGGTTCAAAAAAGAACAGTACTGAATCAATGGGCAGATATACATATAGATCTATGGTCTTGAGGCATGAAACTGAAGGCGGATGCTAAAAACTACTGCTACACAGAGTAAGGATTCACAGATGCATCTAGGAGTTATCGTATGAACACGAAACAGGCGATGAACACTAGAAAAACATGAAACCCTAGAGCAGATCTGTGTTGAAAAGAACAAAAGACTTACTGGAGATGAGAAAGACGCGGAAGGTTGCCGCGGTGCTTTGGTGCGCCCAGGTTGATGCAGCGGCCAAGGTTGATGTAGAGGTTGACGGTGGCGGCGGAGCTCCGAAGCTGGGCGACGCGAGGAAGACGAAGCACAAGGGCACGGAGGGGAAAAAGAAATGACCCTTCGGTCCTATTTATAAGGCAAGGGACAGGAGTCAGACGCGAAAATCAAGGGACCATGGGTTTGGAAACAAAGATGTTGCCTTAATTGTCACAGACCTATTAAGGTCCTTTATAACAGGTGATGTCACACCAGTTTACAACGATCAGAGAAGATGACATCACAGCGGTTCAACAAACTACAAGAAGATATTGAAGATGAAGATTTTTGCTAAAGGATTGACATGAACATGTTCAAATCAATCTAGGGCCTAATGTTGGGGATATCACTACTGGGCGTAAACCGGCCTATCTGGGCCGGGTTAACTTCGTCAGTAGTTAAGTATGTTAAAGCCCAAGAAGGCAGATGAGGGCTCAAGGCCCATAGTCGGTTCAAGGCCAGTAGCCATAAACCGGCGTTGGTATTAGACTTGTATTGTAAGTTAGGAATAAGTAGAGACCAAACCAGACACATCTATGAGCCGGTATTGGGACTCTGTGAACCGACGGGCGTCACCCATGTATATAAGGGGATGACCCGGCGGCGGTTCAAGGACAACAGACAACAACTCGAGACATAGGCGAAGCTTGTTTGCTCCCTGGTCATCGAAACCCCATCAATTCCATCACAACTAGATGTAGGCTTTTACCTTCATCGAAGGGGCCGAACTAGTATAAACTCTCTTGTGTCCCTCTGTCCGCTTTAACCCCTTCAAGCTAACCCGTCGCGAAGGCTCCACGACTAAGTCCTTTCTCTAGGACATTTGCCGTGACAAAACCACGACACCTTGACAGTTAGTGAGAGATCATCTTATAATGCTACCGCCAAACTAAGTAAAATAAGATGCATAAAGGATAAACATCACATGCAATCAAAATATGTGACATGATATGGCCATGATCATCTTGTGCCTTTGATCTCCATATCCAAAGTACCCTTAGGATCTCTATTGCCACCGGCATGACACCATGATCTCCATCATCTTGATCTCTATCAACGTGTCGTCACATGGTCGTCTCACCAACTATTGCTCTTGCAACTATTGCTATCGCATAGCAATAAAGTAAAGCAATTATTTGGCGCTTGCATCTTATGCAATAAAGAGACAACCATAAGGCTTATGACAGTTGCCGATAACTTCAACAAAACATGATCATCTCATACAACAATTTATATCTCATCATGTCTTGACCATATCACATCACAACCTGCCCTGCAAAAACAAGTTAGACGTCCTCTACTTTGTTGTTGCAAGTTTTACATGGCTGCTACGGGCTGAGCAAGAACCGTTCTTACCTACGCATCAAAAACCACAATGCGGTATAGTGATTGCTTTTTGATCTTCAGAAAGAACCCTGTTCATTGAATCCGATTCAACTAAAGTTGGAGAAACTGACACCCACCAGCCACCTGTGTGCGAAGTACGTCGGTAGAACCAATCTCGCGTAAGCGTACGCGTAATGTCGGTCTGGGGCGCTTCATCCAACAATACCGCCGAATCAAAAAACAACTAGTTATGGCAAGCAATATGTATATACCACGCCCACAACTCCTTTGTGTTCTACTCGTGCATATAACATCTACGCATAGACCTGGCTCGGATGCCACTGTTGGGGAACGTAGTAATTTTAAAAAAATTCCTACGCACACGCAAGATCATGATGATGCATAGCAACGAGAGGGGAGAGTGTCATCCACATACCCTCGTAGACCGTAAGCGGAAGCGTTATGACAACGCGGTTGATGTAGTCGTACGTCTTCACAATCGACCGATCCTAGTACCAAACGTACGGCACCTCCGCGATCTGCACAAGTTCATCTCGGTGACGTCCCACGAACTCACGATGCAATAGAGCTTTGAGGGAGAGTTCCGTCAGCACGACGGCGTGATGACGGTGTTGATGAAGCTACCGATGCAGGGCTTCGCCTAAGCACCGCTACGATATGACCAAGGTGGATTATGGTGGAGGGGGGCACCGCACACGGCTAAGAGATCAAGAGATCAATTGTTGTGTCTTTGGGGTGCCCCCTACCCCCATATATAAAGGAGTGGAGGAGGGGGAGGGTCGGCTCTCTACTATGGCGTGCCCTGGGGAGTCCTACTCCCACCGGGAGTAGGATTCCCCCTTTCCATGTAGTAGGAGTAGGAGGGAAGGAAAGGGAAAAGAGAAGAGAAGGAAGGATGGGGCACCGACACTCCCCTAGTCCAATTCGGACTAAGCCTTGGGGGGGGGGCGCAGCCTACCCTCTCTCTTTCCCTAAAGCCCAATAAGGCCCATATACTCCGAAAAATACCCGAATCACTCGGAACCTTTCCGATGTCCGAATATAGTCGTCCAATATATCAATCTTTACGTCTTGACCATTTCGAGACTCCTCGTCATGTCCCAGATCTCATCCAGGACTCTGAACTTCCTTCGGTACATCAAAATGCATAAACTCATATTACCGATCGTCACCGAACGTTAAGCGTGCGGACCCTACGAGTTCGAGAACTATGTAGACATGACCGAGACTCATCTCCGGTCAATAACCAATAGCGGAACCTGGATGCTCATATTGGCTCCTAGATATTCTACGAATATCTTTATCGGTCAAACCACATAACAACGTATGTTGTTCCCTTTGTCATCGGTATGTTACTTGCCCGAGATACGATCGTCGGTATCTCAATACCTAGTTCAATCTCGTTACCGGCAAGTCTCTTTACTCGTTCCGTAATACATCATCCCACAACTAACTCATTAGTTGCATTTCTTGCCAGGCTTAAAGTGATGTGCATTACCGAGAGGGCCCAGAGATACCTCTCGGACAATCGGAGTGACAAGTCCTAATCTTGATCTATGCCAACTCAACAAGTACCATTGGAGACACTTGTAGAGCACCTTTATAATCACCCAGTTACATTGTGACGTTTGGTAGCACACAAAGTGTTCCTCCGGTATCCGGGAGTTGCATAATCTCATAGTCATAGGAACATGTATAAGTCATGAAGAAAGCAATAGCAACAAACTAAACGATCAACGTGCTAAGCTAACGGATGGGTCAAGTCAATCACATCATTCTCTAATGATGTGATCCTGTTAATCAAATGACAACTCATGTCTATGGTTAGGAAACATAACCATCATTGATTCAATGAGCTAGTCAAGTAGAGGCATACTAGTGACAATCTGTTTGTCTATGTATTCACACATGTATTAAGTTTCCGGTTAATACAATTCTAGCATGAATAATAAACATTTATCATGATATAAGGAAATATAAATAAAAACTTTATTATTGCCTCTAGGGCATATTTCCTTCAGATACTAATACTTTTCATGAAAATTTAAAACTTGGCTAACAGCAATTGAGTAACATATATATAGTGGCAAAACTAATCAACAAAAGGCGGATCTTGGTAACACGGTACTTAACACTTCCGAACTTAACAATTTTGACAACCATATGGTCCATGTTTACATACTTAACATAGTAACAACTAGCACATTTTAAGAGGCTGAGCGCCAACAACCACAACTATCCGCTTGAAGCAGCTTGATCACGGTGACTCGCCATCTCATCAATGAAAAGGAAGAACCCTCATGTGCCTTGGTAGAGCATGAGTAAAACAACATCTTGAATTTTCCAATGTGGATGCATTGCCACGACAAGCGAGAACTTGTTAATTTGAATGCTCCATTTCTGTGAGAAATGCAGTACCTTGCAATCACTTTGGCATTATTAGCAGGCACAAGTGTAATTTGACCATGCCGGGAAATCGATTCTGAAATAGCTGCAGTGGGAATTTTTTGTTGCAATGTAGAATAACAACCAATTGTAACATATCGTTGAAGCTATATATAGTTTATGAACATCAACATAAAAATAAGACTTTGTATCAGAGTTTTATGCACACAATTGGTCTTGTTCAGTGTGTGCACCATAGGTAGAATTAATCCCATCCAAAATCCAGCTATATATAGTTCATTGATGGTTCAAGAGACTCCAATTAAGATCTACACCGACATGTTCTTCTTCCGCTGCAACTCGGTGACGATAACGATCGTGATCCCGACCCGTTATGCATCTTCATATTGATCTTGGGTGTGTGTAGGCGCGATTTTTTTTCTACTACGTTTCCTAACACACTTTGCAAATAGATCCATGTGAAATGTGATTAGTTCACCAACGGTATAAGGGAAGCTGACATGGAATCCACATGGCCATCCCCCCCCCCCCGAATCAGTTTTGGCCTAATTTGATGACATTAGCGAGTTTATGGACTAAATCGATCAATTTGTATGTTGTTAGCCTAAAATGTGAAATCAATTTGAGTTAAAGAACTAGTGGTGCAATTAACTCCTGCTTGAGGACAGGGAAGAGCAAGTCTGTCTGTCAACATATGATTTTTTAGAAAAAAGGGGAGGAGCTCCCCGACTCCTTTGCATTAATGAGACCAAAGTCATACAACATCATCTAATATTCCGAAATGAAGTTTAACTAGGATATAAAATCCAAATTGACTCTACTCAACAACTGGGGGACAACAGTAAACAGAAAAAACAGCAACAAGGGTCAATCCCTGAACAAATGCAAACACATGGATGTAATCTTCCAACCCATCTACGTTGCCAGTGTCTTCATGCCTGCATTTCTAAAGAGATTCGCCTTGCCTTTAGAGGGAGTGCCGCAATTGGTTGTGGCGACCAGTAGATCTCCAGCTAGGACACATGGCTCATGATCAGGCGTTTACCTTTGAAGATTTCTCAAGCGACCCAAACTGATCTGCATCGTCCCCGAAGATCCCAATTTTGTTCCAAGGACATGCTACAGGAGGAGAGGAACCCAAAGCAAGAGATAAAATGTTCAGCCTGAACAAATCAACAAGGGTTTCCTTAGAAAAT
Source organism: Triticum aestivum (assembly GCF_018294505.1). Classification (NCBI taxonomy): domain Eukaryota; kingdom Viridiplantae; phylum Streptophyta; class Magnoliopsida; order Poales; family Poaceae; genus Triticum; species Triticum aestivum. Next base: position 469,017,524 of record NC_057809.1, read on the forward strand.
TTGAATGAGAATTGGAAAAGTGATCCAATTTCTGCCTGCATTGACCTATTAATAGAATTAGGGTGAATTCCACTTTTTACTCTCTAGTTGTGCATTTGTGACACTAATTACCCAATCAAATAAAAATCGTCTAGATTACCCATTAAAAAAGGTCTCAACCCTCCTTTTCTGATGCATGTCGTTTGGAAAGGTGAGGTGATGATTGAGACTCAAAAATATTAGGAAAACAACGAGGAATCAACTAGATGGTGAAGAGAAGGATGGGCATTATCGTCGATGATGCCCTCTGATATTTGCATATTTTAACGCAGCACATAGACCTAACACGCCAGGCTATTCTAATGGAACATGCAAAATGCTAAAATTGGGTAGAACCTTGTTTAAAATTTAATATATATATATATATATATATAGTGTGTATTTCTGATTTTATATCACAATAAATGGGACAATAAGTGTCACAAATGCACAACTACGGGGTAAAAAGTGAAATTCACTCACAGAATTATCCAGTAGTCCTCAGTATATTCCACCAAACCTTTTTGCTAGAGAGCCATTGTGCATTGTTAAACTCCATTGTTAAATACCATGTATTTTTTCTGATATTCCACATAAGAGCATCTCCAACAGACGCGCGGTAGCACTAAAATAGTTTTGCAGTGTTGAAATAGTGTTTTTTCACGGGGGAGCTTTACCAGATGGAAAAAAACACGATGCCCAACCCGACGGCCCCACATGCAGCTGCCTGCGCGCACAATCCGGCACCCCAAATTTGTTGCCCCGTAGCCCGCACGTGCTAAAGTTACAACTTCGTTTTTGTGCATGCTCTATTTTATAGCTTCTGCTGGAGCGCTATTTTTGATCGTGCACGGTATATTGATACGTCTCCGTCGTATCTATAATTTTTTATTGTTCCATGCCAATATTATACAACTTTCATATACTTTTGGCATTTTTTTATACTATTTTTGGGGACTAACATATTGATCCAGTGCCCAGTACCAATTCCTGTTTGTTGCATGTTTTTTGTTTCGTAGAAAATCCATATCAAACGGAGTCCAAACAGCATAAAAACTGACAGAGATTTTTTTGGAATATATGTGATTTTTGGGAAGAAGAATCAACGCGAGACGATGCCCGAGGGGGCCACGAGGCAGGGGCGCGCCCCAGGGGGTCAGGCGCGCCCTGGGCCCTCGTGGCCACCACGTAAGGCGGTTGGTGCCCTTCTTTCACCGCAAGAAATCTAATATCCGGATAGAGATCGTGTCCAAAATTCAGCCCAATCGGAGTTATGGGTCTCCGGGAATATAAGAAACGGTGAAAGGGCAGAATCTGGAATGCAGAAACAGAGAGACAGATCCAATCTCGGAGGGGCTCTCGCCCCTCCCATGCCATGGAGGCCATGGACCAGAGGGTAAACCCTTCTCCCATGTAGGGAGAAGGTCAAGGAATAAGAAGAAGGGGGCTCTCTCCCCCTCTCTTCTGGTGGCGCTGGAACGACGCCGGGGCCATCATCATCACCGCAATCTACACCAACAACTTCACCGCCATCACCACCAACTCTCCCCCCCCCCTCTATGCAGCAGTGTAACCCCTCTTTTACCCGCTATAATATCTACTTAAACATGGTGCTCAACGCTATATATTATTTCCCAATGATGTATGGCTATCCTATGATGTTTGAGTAGATCCATTTTGTCCTATGGGTTAATTGATGATCGTGATTGGTTTGAGTTGCATGTTTTATTATTGGTGTTGTCCTCTCCGTATCGCGCAAGTGTGAGGGATTCCCGCTGTAGGGTTTGCAATATGTTCATGATTTGCTTATGGTGGGTGGCGTGAGTTATAGAAGCATAGAACCGAGTAAGTAGGTTGTTTGCGTATGTGAGTAAAGAGGACTTGATGCCTTATAATGCTATGGTTGGGTTTTACCTTAATGATCTTTAGTAGTTGTGGATGCTTGCTAGAGTTCCAACCATAAGTGCATATGATCCAAGAAGATAAAGTATGTTAGCTTACGCCTCTCCCTCAAGTAAAATTGCAATAATGATTACCGGTCTAGTTATTGATTGCCTAGGAACAAATAACTTTCTCGTGACAAAAAGCTCTCTACTAAAACTAACTTAGTTGTGTCTTCATCTAAACAGCCCCTACTTTTTATTTACGCGCTCTTTATTACCTTGCAACCTATCATGTTACACCTACAAAGTACTTCTTGCTTCATACTTGTTCTAGGTAAAGCGAACGTTAAGCGTGCGTAGAGTTGTATCGGTGGTCGATAGAACTTGAGGGAATATTTGTTCTACCTTTAGCTCCTCGTTGGGTTCGACACTCTTACTTATCGAAAGAGGCTACAATTGATCCCCATATACTTGTGGGTTATCATATATAGACATCTTTTCTAGCGCGCGGCTTATGTAGCGCATCTATTGGAGATGCTCTAACAGCCGAGGAAACAATGTTCAAAGAAGAGTTAACTGTCAATAATGTAGATACACAATGCTTATACACTTGAAACCAAATTATCACACATACACTTTTCACTGTAAGCCACCACTTTACGTTCAGCTTTTTTTGTGTGCTCGTCTTCTTTTAACTTCTTGCCCTTTGGCGGAGGATCGATCTGGCTGGCCACAAACCAAAAAAGGTGTTAGTGCTACTAAGGAGCGAGGATACGGAAGATCATGTATGTATGTATGTATGCCCACAACAAAAGCCACCACACCACTATGTACGTATGTACCCCTAGATATCCTAATTTTGTCCCAAGCACATGTTTTAGGAGGAGAGGAACCCAAAGCAAGAGAGAAAATGTTCAACATGAAGAAATCAACAGGGGTTTCCTCAGAAAATTTGAATGAGAATTGGAGAAGTGATCCAATTTCTGCCTGCATTGATCTAATGCCAGAATTAGAGTGAATTCCACTTTTTACTATCTAGTTATGTATTTGTGACACTAATTACCCCATCAAATAAAAAATGATCTAGATTACCCATTTTAAAAAGTCTGGACCCTCTTTTTCGATGCATGTCATTTGGAAAGGTGTGGCATGATGATTGAGACTCAAAAATACCTAGAAAACAACAAGGAATCAACCGGATGATGAAGAGAAGGACGGGCATTATCATCGATGACGCCCTATGCTATTTGCATATTTTGACGCACCACATGGATCTAACATGTCGGGCTATTCTAATGGAACATGCGGAATGCCAAAATTGGGTACAACATTGTTAAAAATTTAATATAGTGTATTTCTGCTTTTAGTTCACTAAATGGGATAATAAGTGTCACAAATGCACAACTTGAAGGAAATATGCCCTAGGGGCAATAATAAAGTTGTTATTTTATATTTCCTTACATCATGATAAATATTTATTATTCATGCTAGAATTGTATTAACCGGAAACTTGATACATGTGTGGATACATAGACAAAACACTGTGTCCCTAGTAAGCCACTACTTGACTAGCTCGTTAATCAAAGATGGTTACGTTTCCTAACCATAGACATGTGTTGTCATTTGATGAATGGGATCAGATCATTTGGAGAATGATGTGATGGACAAGACCGATCTGTTAGCTTAGCATGTTGATCGCTCAGTTTTATTGTTATTGCTTTCTCCATGTCAAATACATATTCCTTCGACTATGAGATTATGCAACTCCCGGATACTAGAGGAATACCTTGTGTTGTATCAAACGTCACAACGTAACTGGGTGATTATAAACATGCTCTACAGGTATCTCCGAAGGTGTTTGTTGGCTTGGCATAGATCGAGATTAGGATTTGTCACTCCGAGTATCGGAGAGGTATCTCTGGGTCCTCTCAGTAATACACATCATGATAAGCCTTGCAAGCAATGTGACTAATGAGTTAGTTACAAGATGATGTATTACGAAACTAGTAAAGAGACTTGCCGGTAACGAGATTGAACTAGGTAGGAAGATACCGGTGATCGAATCTCGGGCAAGTAACATACCGATGACAAAGGGAATAACGTATGTTGTCATTACGGTATGACCGATAAAGATCTTCGTAGAATATGTGGGAAGCAATATGAGCATCTAGGTTCCGCTGTTGGTTATTGACCGGAGAGGTGTCTCGGTCATGTCTACATAGTTCTCGAACCCGTAGGGTCCGCACGCTTAACATTCGATGACGATTTTCTATTATATGAGTTATGTGATTTGGTGACCGAATGTTGTTCGGAGTCCTGGATGAGATCACGGACATGACGAGGAGTCTTCAAATGGTTGAGAGGTAAAGATTCATATATTGGACGATGATATTCGGACACCGGAAGTGTTCCGGGGGTAGCGGGTACATATCGGGTCACCCGAAGGGGTTCCGGGCATCCGCCCGGCAACTACATGGGCCTAATCGGCCAAGAAGGGGATAAACCAGCCCCTAGGGGGCTGGTGCGCCCCATGTAGGCCAAAATAAGGGGGAAGGAAAGAGGGGAAGAGAGAAAGGAAGGGGAGCAATTCGGCCTCCCCTTTCCTTCTCTCCTCCCTTTTCCTTCCTCCCCCCTCCGGATGAATATGGAAGGGGGGCGAATCGGGAGGCGCCCAAGTAGGATTCCTCCTACTTGGGGCGCCCCCTTGGCTGCCTCTCCTCGCCTCCAACCTATATATATGAGGGGGGAACCTCTATAACACACACTAACAATTGTTAGCCATGTGTGGCGCCCCCCTCCACAGTTTACGCCTCCGGTCATATTCACGTAGTGCTTATGCGAAGCCCTGCGCGGGTCACTTCACCATCACCGTCACCACACCATCGTGCTAACGGAACTCTCCCTCGACACTTTGTTGGATCAAGAGTTTGAGGTACATCATCGAGCTGAATGTGTGTAGAACTCGGAGGTGACGTACGTTCGGTGCTTGATCGATCGGAACGAGAAGAACTTCGACTACATCAACCGCGTTGTCAAAAGCTTCCGCTTTCGGTCTACGAGGGTACGTGGACACACTCCCCCCATCTCATTGCTATGCATCTCCTAGATAGATCTTGCGTGAGCGTAGATTTTTTTTGAATTGCAAGCTACATTTCCCAATAGTGGCATCCGAGCCTGGTCTATGCGTAGATGATATGCATGAGTAGAACACAAAGAGTTCTGGGCGATCATAGTCATACTACTAACCACCAACGTCTTATTTTGATTCGATGGTATTGTTGGATGAAGCGGCCCGGACCAACCTTACATGACCACGTTCATGAGACCGGTTCCATTGACAGACATGCAACTTGTTTTGCATAAAGGTGGCTGGCGGGTGTCTGTTTCTCCAACTTTAGTTGAATCGAATTTGACTACGGCCGGTCCTTGTTGAAGGTTAAAACAGCAAACTTGATGAAACATCGTTGTGGTTTTGATGCGTAAGTAAGAACGGTTCTTACTAGAAGCCCGTAGCATCCACATAAAACTTGCAACAACAAAGTAGAGGACAACTAACTTATTTTTGCAGGGCATGTTGTGATGTGATATGGTCAAGACATGATGTGATATACGTTATTGTATGAGATGATCATGTTTTGTAAAAGTTATCGGCAACTGGCAGGAGCCTTATGGTTGCCGCTTTATTGTATGAAATGCAAATGCCATGTAATTGCTTTACTTTATCACTATGCGTTAGTGATAGTTGTAGAAGCAACAGTTGGCGAGATGACAATGACGCTATGATGGAGATCAAGCTGTCAAGCCGGTGACGATGGAAATCATGACGATGCTTTGGAGATGGATATCAAAGGCACAAGATGATAATGGCCATATCATGTCACATATTTTGATTGCATGTGATGTTTATCTTTTATGCATCTTATTTTGCTTAGTACGGCGGTAGCATTATAAGATGACCCCTCACTAAAATTTCAAGGTATAAGTGTTCTCCCTGAGTATGCACCGTTGCGACAGCTCGTCATGCCAAGACACCACATGATGATCGGGTGTGATAAGCTCTACATTCACATACAACGGGTGCAAGACAATTTTGCACATGCGGAACACTCGGCTTAAACTTGACGATCCTAGCATGTACAGACATGGCCTCAGAACACTGGAGACCGAAAGGTCGAACGTGAATCATATATTAGATATGATCAACATAGAGATGTTCACCATTGAAAACTACTCCATCTCACGTGATGATAGGACATGGTTTAGTTGATATGGATCACGTGATCATTTAGATGACTCGAGGGATGTCTATCTAAGTGGGAGTTCTTAAGTAATATGATTAATTGAACTTAATTTATCATGAACTTAGTCCTGATAGTATTTGCATATCTATGTTGCAGATCAATAGCTCGCGTTGTAGCTCCCCTATGTTTTATGATATGTTCCTAGAGAAAACTAAGTTGATAGATGATAGTAGCAATGATGCGGACTGGGTCCGTGATCTGAGGATTATCCTCGTTGCTGCATAGAAGAATTATGTCCTTGATGCACTGCTAGGTGACAGACCTATTGCAGGAGCAGATGCAGACGTTATGAAAGTTTGACAAGCTCGGTGTGATGACTACTTGATAGTTTAGTGCGCCATGCTTTACGGCTTAGGACCGGGACTTCAAAAATGTTTTGAACGCCACGGAGCATATAAGATGTTCCAAGAGTTGAAATTGATATTTCAGACTCATGCCCCATGTCGAGAGATTTGAGACCTATGACAAGTACTTTGCCTGTAAGATGGAGGGGAATGGCTCATCCAGTGAACATATACTCAGAATGTCTGGTAGTACAATCGCTTGAATCAAGTGGGAGTTAATCTTCCAGATAAGATAGTGATTGACAGAGTTCTCTAGTCACTATCACCAAGCTACTAGAACTTCATGATGAACTATAATATGCAAGGGATGACAAAAACAATTCCCGAGCTCTTCGCGATGCTGAAATCGGCGAAGGTAGAAATCAAGAAAAAGCATCAAGTGTTGATGGTTGACAAGATCACTAGTTTCAAGAGAAGGGGCAGAGGAAAACAAAGGGAACTTCAAGAAGAATGACAAGCAAGTTGCCACTCCCGTGAAGAAGCCCAAAGCTAGACCTAAGCCTGAAACTGAGGGCTTCTACTGCAAAGGGAATGGTCACTCAAAGTGGAACTACCCTAGATACTTGGCGGATAAGAAGGATGGAAAAGTGAACAAAGGTATATTCGATATACATGTTATTGATGTGTACTTTACTAGTGTTTATAACAACCCCTTGGTATTTGATATTGGTTCAGTTGCTAAGAGTAGTAATGCAAAACGGGAGTTGCAAGATAAATAGAGACTAGTTAAGGACGAGGTGACGATGTGTGTTGGCAGTAATTCCAAGGTTGATACGATCACCATCTCACACTCTCTCTACCTTCGGGATTAGTGTTGAACCTACTTAAATGTTATTTGGTGTTTGTGATTGAGCATGAATATGATTAGATCATGTTTATTGCAATACGATTATTCATTTAAGTCAGAGAATCATTGTTGTTCTGTTTACATGAATAAAACCTTCTATGGTCATACACCCAATGTGAATGGTTTATTGAATCTCGATCGTACTGATACACATATTCATAATATTGATGCCAAAAGGTGCAAAGTTGATAATGATAGTGCAATATATTTGTCGCACTGCTGTTTAGGTCATATTGGTGCAAAGCGCATGAAGAAATTCCATGCAGATGGACTTTCGGAATCACTTGATTTTGAATCATTTGATACTTGCGAACCATGCCTCAAGGCCAAGATGACTAAAACTCCGTTCTCCGAAACGATGGAGCGGGCCAGTGACTTATTGGAAATAATACATACCGGTGTATGAGGTCCGATGAGTGTTGAGGCTCGCGGCAGGTATCGTTATTTTGTGACCTTCACAGATGATTTGAGTGGATATGGGTATATCTATTTATAAAACTCAAGTCTGAAACATTTGAAAAGTTCAAAGAATTTCAGAGTGAAGTGGAGAATCATCGTAACAAGAAAATAAAGTTTCTATGATCTGATCGAGGAGGCAAATATTTGAGTTACGAATTTGGCCTTCATTTGAAACAATGTGGAATAGTTTCTCAACTCATGCCACATGGAACACCATAGCGTAATGGAGTGTCCGAATGTCGTAACCGTACTTTATTAGATATGGTGCGATCTATGATGTCTCTTACCGATTTACCACTATAATTTTGGGGTTATACATTAGAGAAAGCTTCATTCACTTTAAATAGGGCACCATCTAATTCTGTTAAGATGACACAATATGAACTATGGTTTGGCAAGAAACCTAAGTTGTCGTTTCTTAAAGTTTGGGGTTGCGATGCTTATGTGAAAAAGCTTTAGCCTGGTAAGCTCGAACCCAAATCAGAGAAGTGCGTCTTCATAGGACACCCAAAAGAAACTGTTGGGTACACCTTATATCACAGATCCGAAGGCAAGATCTTTGTTGCTAAGAATGGATCCTTTCTAGAGAAGGAGTTTTCTCGAAAGAAGTGAGTGGGAGGAAAGTAGAACTTGATGAGGTAATTATACCTTCTCTCGAATTGGAAAGTAGCTCATCACAGAAAACCGTTCTCGTGATGCCTACACCAACTAGAGAGGTAGCTAATAATCATGAAACTTCAGATCAAGTTACTACTGAACCTCGTAGGTTAACCAAAGTACGTTCCGCACCAGAGTGGTACGGTAATCCTATTCTGGAAGTCATGTTACTAGACCATCACGAACCTACAAACTATGAGGAAGCGATGATGAGCCCCGATTCCACAAAATGGCTTGAGGCCATGAAATCTGAGATGGGATCCATGTATGAGAACAAAGTATGACTTTGGTTGACTTGCCCGATGCTCGGCAATCCATAGAGAATAAATGGATCTTCAAGAAAAAGACCGACGCTGATGGTAATGTTACCGTCTACAAAGCTCGACTTGTTGCAAAAGGTTTTCGACAAGTTCAAGGAGTTGACTATGATGAGACTTTCTCACCCTATCGGATCACGGGTTCCGGCAAAACCCTCAAGGTTTGAACACTGGGGTGCGCCCAAAGGTTTTCTCCCTATCGATCCACGCCCTAGCTCTGTAAGATCTCGCGGACGAAGTCGACGAACTCACAAAACAAAGACACAAGATTTATACTGGTTCGGGCCACCGTTGTGGTGTAATACCCTACTTCAGTGTGGTGGTGGTGGATTGCCTCTTGGGCTGATGATGGACAGTACAAGGGGAAGAACAGCCTCCTGAGGTTGAGGTGTTCTTGTGCTTGGCAAACTTGTGTGGGTGAGATGCCTCTAAATGAGTTCTCCACACCCGTCGTCCGTACTGTGGTGGTTAGTTCTACTTATATAGGCCCTGGTACTCTCCCCAAATATTGAGCGGGAAGGGAGCCAACAACGGCCAATTTGAAAAGGGACAGCTAGTACAGGTTATCCTGACAAAAGTAGTCTTCGCCTGCAAAAGGCTCTGGTGGTGACGCCGTCTTGGGCTCCATGGTGACCTCCGTCTTGCCGTCCTGCTGGTCTTGGTCTCGTTGCACCGATATGGAAACCTTTGCTTGATGCCTCAGTACTCCGCGCCTGCGCTTGCCCCCTTGGCGCCAAAGAGGAAGCAAGGACGTTGCACGCGCTGGCGCCCGCCTGGTCTCGGTCGTCATGGCTCACGTCATGAGGACCTCGCAAGGTTTGCCTTACCTTGATCTCTCCGCCCCTCGTGAGCCTACCTGGCGACGCCGCTCCTGAGGAGGTCTTGCATCGTCCGCCTTGCGAGGCTTGGCCCCTCGCGAGGGTCTTGAATACCTCGTCGATGAAGATGGGTCGTACAGACTTGCTAGCTCAGCCCACGCCATGGGCCGCAGGCAAGCAAGTTGGGGACCCCCATTCCCAGAACGCTGACACACCTGTAGCGATGCTTAAGTCTGTCTGAATCATGTTAGCAATTGTCGTGTTTTATGATTATGAAATCTGGCAAATGGACGTCAAAACTGCATTCCTTAATGGATTTCTTAAAGAAGAGTTGTATATGATGCAACCAAAAGGTTTTGTCGATCCTAAAGGTGCTAACAAAGTGTGCAAACTCCAGCAATCCATCTATGGACCGGTGCAAGCATCTCAGAGTAGGAATATACGCTTTGATAAGGTGATCAAAGCATATGGTTTTATACAGACTTATGTTGAAGCCTGTATTTACATGAAAGTGAGTGGGAGCTCTATAGCATTTCCGATATTATATGTGGATGACATATTGTTGATTGGAAATGATGTAGAATTTCTGGATAGCATAAAAGGATATTTGAATAAGAATTTTTAAATGAAAGACCTCTCGGTGAAGCTGCTTACATATTGGGCATCAAGATCTATAGAGATAGATCAAGACGCTTGATAAGACTTCCAATGAGTACATACCTTGATAAGATTTTGAAGGATTTCAAATGGATCAATTAAAGAAGGAGTTCTTGCATGTATTGTAAGGTGTGAAGTTGAGTAAAGACTCAAAGCCCAACCACGGCAGAAGATAGAGAGAGAATGAAAGTCATTTCCTATGCCTCAGCCATAGGTTCTATAAAGTATGATATGTTGTGTACCAAACCTATTGTATACCTTGCCATGAGTTTGGCAAGGGGTTACAATAGTGATCTAGGAGTAGATCACTGGACAACAGTCAAAATTATCCTTAGTTACCTTAAAGAGGACCAAGGAAATGTTTCTCGGTTATGGAGGTGATAAACTGTTCATCGTAAAGAGTTATGTCGATGCAAGCTTTGACACTGATCTAGATGACTCTAAGTCTCAATCTAGATACCTATTGAACGTGGGAGCAATTAGCTGGAGTAGCTCCATGCAGAGCATTGTAGACATAGAAATTTGCAAAATACATAAGGATCTGAATGTGTCAGACCCATTGACTAAACTTCTCTCACAAGCAAAACATGATCACACCTTAGTACTCTTTGGGTGTTAATCACATAGCGATGTGAACTAGACTATTGACTGTAGTAAACCCTTTGGGTGTTGGTCACATGGCGATGTGAACTATGGGTGTTAATCACATAAAGATGTGAACTATTGGTGTTAAATCACATGGCGATGTGAACTATATTATTGACTCTAGTGCAAGTGGGAGACTGAAGGAAATATAACCTAAAGGCAATAATAAAGTTGTTATTTTATATTTCCTTATATCATGATAAATGTTTTTTATTCATGCTAGAATTTTATTAACCGGAAACTGGATACATGTGTGGATACATAGACAAAACACCGTGTCCCTAGTAAGCCTCTACTAGACTAGCTCGTTAATCAAAGATGGTTACGTTTCCTAACCATAGACATGTGTTGTCATTTGATGAACGAGATCACATCATTAGGAGAATGATGTGATGGACAAGACCCATCCTTTAGCTTAACATGTTGATCGCTCAGTTTATTGCTATTGCTTTCTTCATGTCAAATACATATTCCTTCGACTATGAGATTATGCAACTCCCGGATACCAGAGGAATACCTTGTGTGCTATCAAACGTCACAACGTAACTGGGAGATTATAAAGATGCTCTACAGGTATCTCCGAAGGTGTTTGTTGGCTTGGCATAGATCGAGAATAGGATTTGTCACTCCGAGTATCGGAGAGGTATCTCTGGGCCCTCTCGATAATACACATCATGATAAGCCTTGCAAGCAATGTGACTAATGAGTTAGTTACGGGATGATGTATTATGAAACGAGTAAAGAGACTTGTCGGTAATGAGATTGAACTAGGTATGAAGATACCGATGATTGAATCTCGGGCAAGTAACATACCGATGACAAAGAGAATAATGTATGTTGTCATTACGGTACGACCAAGAAATATCTTCGTAGAATATGTGGGAACCAATATGAGCATCTAGGTTCCGCTGTTGGTTATTGACCAGAGTGGTGTCTCGATCTTGTCTACATAGTTCTCGAACCCATAGGGTCCGCATGCTTAACGTTCGATGATGATTTTGTATTATATGAGTTGTGTGATTTGGTGACCAAATGTTGTTCGGAGTCCCGAATGAGATCATGGACATGACGAGGAGTCTCTAAATGGCCGATAGGTAAATATTCATATATTGGACGATGATATTCGGACACAGGAAGTGTTCCAGGGGTACCGGGTACATATCGTGTCACCGGAAGGGGTTCCGGGCATCCCCCCGGCAACTACATGGGCCTAATGGGCCAAGAAGAGGACATACCAACCCCTAGGGGGCCGGTGCGCCCCATGTAGGCCAAAATAAGGGGGAAGGAAAGAGGGGAAGAGAGAAAGGAAGGGGAGCAATTTGGCCTCCCCCTTCCTTCTCTCCTCCCTCTTCCTTCCTTCCCCCTCCGGATGAATATGAAAGGGGGAAGGCCGAATTGGGAGGCGCCCAAGTAGGATTCGTCCTACTTGGGGCGCCCCTTGGCTACCTCCCCTCCCCTCCAACCTATATATATGAGGGGGGCACCGCTCACACACCAACAATTGTTAGTCGTGTGCGGCGCCCCCTCCATAGTTTACGTCTCCGGTCATATTCACATAGAACTTAGGCGAAGCCCTGCGCGGATCACTTCACCATCACCGTCACCATACCGTCGTGTTGGCGGAACTCTCCCTCGACACTTTGATGGATCAAGAGTTTGAGGGACGTCATTGAGATGAACGTGTGCAGAACTCGGAGGTGCCATACGCTCGGTGCTTGATCGGTCGGAACAAGAAGAAGTTCGACTACATCAACTCTGTTGTCAAACGCTTCCGCTTTCGGTCTACGAGGGTACGTGGACACTGAAGGAAATATGCCCTAGAGGCAATAATAAATTTATTATTTATTTCCTTATATCATGATAAATGTTTATTATTCATGCTAGAATTGTATTAACCGGAAACATAATACATGTGTGAATACATAGACAAACAGAGTGTCACTAGTATGCCTCTACTTGACTAGCTCATTGATCAAAGATGGTTATGTTTCCTAACTATAGACATGAGTTGTCATTTGATTAACGGGATCACATCATTAGGAGAATGATGTGATTGACTTGACCCATTCCGTTACCTTAGCACTTGATCATTTAGTTTGTTGCTATTGCTTTCTTCATGACTTATACATGTTCCTATGACTATGAGATTATGCAACTCCCGTTTATCGAAGGAACACTTTGTGTGCTACCAAACGTCACAACATAACTGGGTGATTATAAAAGTTCTCTACAGGTGTCTCCGAAGGTACTTGTTGGGTTGGCGTATTTTGAGATTATGATTTGTCACTCCAATTGTCAGAGAGGTATCTCTGGGCCCACTCGGTAATGCACATCACTATAAGCCTTGCAAGAATTGCAACTAATGAGTTAGTTGCGGGATGATGTGTTACAGAACGAGTAAAGAGACTTGTCGGTAACGAGATTGAACTAGGTATTGAAATACCGACGATCGAATCTCGGACAAGTAACATACCGATGACAAAGGGAACAACGTATGTTGTTATGCGGTTTGACCGATAAAGATCTTCGTAGAATATGTAGGAGCCAATATGAGCATCCAGGTTCCGCTATTGGTTATTGAACGGAGACGTGTCTTGGTCATGTCGGCATAGTTCTCGAACCCGTAGGGTCCGCATGCTTAAAGTTCGATGACGGTTATATTATGAGTTTATGTGTTTTGATGTACCGAAGGAGTTCGGAGTCCCGGATGAGATCGGGGACATGACGAGGAGTCTCAAAATGGTCGAGACGTAAAGATCGATATATTGGACGACTATATTCGGACATCGGAAATGTTCCGAGTGATTCGGGTATTTTCGGGAGTACCGGGGAGTTACGAGAATTCGTATTGGGCCTTAATGGGCCATACGAGAAAGGAGAGGAAGGCCTCAAAGGGTGGCCGCACCCCTCCCCATGGGCTGGTCCGAATTGTACTAGGGAGGGGGGGCGCCCCCTTCCTTCCTTCTCCTTTTCCCTTCCCTTTCCTTCCCTCCTACTCCTACTACTTGGAAGGACTCCTAGTTCTACTAGGAAAGGGGGAATCCTACTCTCGGTGGGAGTAGGACTCCCCTAGGGCACGCCATAGAGAGGGCCGGCCCTCCCCCTCCTCCACTCCTTTATATATGGGGGTAGGGGGCACCCCAAAGACACAACAATTGATCTCATCTCTTAGCCGTGTGCGGTGCCCCCCTCCACCATAATCCACCTCGATCATATCGTAGCGGTGCTTAGGCGAAGCCCTGCGTCGGTAGAACATCATCATCGTCACCACGCCATCGTGCTGACGAAACTCTCCCTCAACACTTGGCTGGATCGGAGTTCGAGGGACGTCATCAAGTTGAACGTGTGCAGAACTCGGAGGTGTCGTGCGTTCGGTACTTGATCGGTCGGATCGTGAAGACGTACGACTACATCAACCGCGTTGTGCTAATGCTTCCGCTTTCGGTCAATGAGGGTAGGTGGACAACACTCTCCCCTCTTGTTGCTATGCATCACCATGATCTTGCGTGTGCGTAGGAATTTTTTGAAATTACTACGTTCCCCAACACTGGCATTCGAGCCAGGTTTTATGCGTTGATGTAATATGCATGAGTAGAACACAAGTGAGTTGTGGGCGATATAAGTCATACTGCTTACCAGCATGTCACACTTTGGTTCGGCGGTATTGTTGGATGAAGCGGCCCGGACCGACATTACGCGTACGCTTACGCAAGACTTGTTTTACCGCCGTGCTATGCACACAGGTGACTAGCGGGTGTCAGTTTTCTCCAACTTTAGTTGAATCGAGTGTGGCTACGCTCGGTCCTTGAGAAGGTTAAAATGGCACTAACTTGACAAACTATCATTGTGGTTTTGATGCGTAGGTAAGAACGGTTCTTACTCAGCCCGTAGCAGCCACGTAAAACTTGCAACAACAAAGTAGAGGATGTCTAACTTGTTTTTGCAGGGCATGTTGTGATGTGATATGGTCAAGACGTGATGAGATATAAGTTGTTGTATAAGATGCTCATGTTTTATTGAAGTTATCGGCAACTGGCAGAAGCCTTATGGTTGTTTCTTTATTGCATAAGACGCAAGAGCCAAATAATTGCTTTACTTTATCGCTATGCGATAGCAATAGTTGCAAGAGCAATAGTTGGCGAGACGACCATGTGACAACACATTGATATAGATCAAGATGATGGAGATCATGGTGTCATGCCGGTGACAATGGAAATCATGACGATGCTTTGGAGATGGAAATCAAAGGCACAAGATGATGATGGCCATATCATGTCACATATTTTGATTGCATGTGATGTTTATCTTTTATACATCTTATTTTGCTTAGTTCGGCGGTAGCATTATAAGATAATCTCTCACTAAATTTCAAGATAAAAGTGTTCTCCCTGAGTATGCACCATTGCCAAAGTTCGTCGTGCCCAGACACCACGTGATGATCGGGTGTGATAAGCTCTACGTCCATCTACAACGGGTGCAAGCCAGTTTTGCACACGCAGAATACTCAGGTTAAATTTGACGAGCCTAGCATATGCAGATATGGCCTCGGAACACTGAGACCGAAAGGTCGAGCGTGAATCATATAATAGATATGATCAACATAATGATGTTCACCATTGAAAGCTACTCCATTTCACGTGATGATCGGTTATGGTTTAGTTGATTTGGATCACGTGATCACTTAGATGATTAGAGGGATGCCTATCTAAGTGGGAGTTCTTAAGTAATATGATTAATTGAACTTTAATTTATCATGAACTTAGTCCTGGTAGTATTAGCATATCTATGTTGTAGATCAATAGCTCGCGATGTTGCTCCCTGTTTAATTTTTATATGTTCCTAGAGAAAACTAAGTTGAAAAATGTTGGTAGCAATGATGCGGATTGGATCTGTGATCTGAGGATTATCCTCATTGCTACACAGAAGGATTATGTCCTTGATGCACCGCTAGGTGACTGACCTATTGCAGGAGCAGATGCAGACGTTATGAATGTTTGGCTAGCTCAATATGATGACTACTTGATAGTTTAGTGCACCATGCTTAACGGCTTAGAATCGGGGCTTCAAAGACATTTTGAATGCCATGGAGCATATAAGATGTTCCAAGAGTTGAAATTGGTATTTCATACTCATGGTTGTGTCGAGAGGTATGAGACCTCTGACAGTACTTTGCCTATAAGATGGAGGAGAATAGCTCAACCAATGAGCATGTGCTCAGATTGTCTGAGTACTCCAATTGCTTGAATCAAGTGGGAGTTAATCTTCCAGATAAGAGAGTAATTTACAAAGTTCTCTAGTCACTATCACCGAGTTACTAGAACTTAGTGATGAACTATAATATGCAAGGGATGACAAAAGTAATTCCCAAGCTCTTCGTGATGCTGAAATCGACGAAGGTAGAAATCAAGAAAAGCATCAAGTGTTGATGGTTGACAAAGACCACTAGTTTCAAAAAGGGCAAAGGGAAGAAAGGGAACTTCAAGAAGAACGGCAAGCAAGTTGCTACTCAAGTGAAGAAGCCCAAGTCTGGACCTAAGCCTGAGACTGAGTGCTTCTACTGCAAAGGGACTGGTCACTAGAAGCGGAACTGCCCCAAGTATTTGGCGGATAAGAAGGATGGCAAAGTGAACATAGGTATATTTGATATACATGTTATTGATGTGTACTTTCCTAGTGTTTATAGCAACCCCTCAGTATTTGATACTAGTTCAGTTGCTAAGAATAGTAACTCGAAATGGGAGTTGCAGAATGAACAGATACTAGTTAAGGGTGAAGTGACGATGTGTATTGGAAATGGTTCCAAGATTGATATGATCATCATCGCACACTCCCTATACTTTCGAGATTAGTGTTAAACCTAAAATGAATGTTATTTAGTGTTTGCGTTGAGCATGAATATGATTGGATCATGTTTATTGCAATACGGTTATTCATGTAAGTTAGAGAATAATTGTTGTTCTGTTTACATGAATAAAACCTTCTATGGTCATACACCCAATGAAAATGGTTTGTTGGATCTCGATCGTGGTGATACACATTTTCATAATATTGAAGCCAAAACATGCAAAGTTAATAATGATAGTGCAAATTATTTGTGGCAATGCCGTTTAGGTCATATTGGTGTAAAGCGCATGAAGAAAATCCATGTTGATCGGCTTTTGGAATCACTTGATTATGAATCAGTTGATTCTTGCGAACCATGCCTCATGGGCAAGATGAACTAAGACTCCGTTCTCCGGAACAATGGAGCAAGCAAAAGATTTGTTGGGAATCATACATACTGATGTATGTGGTCCGATGAATATTGAGGCTCGCGGCAGGTATCATTATTTTCTGATCTTCACAGATGATTTGAGCAGATATGAGTATATCTACTTGATGAAACACAAGTCTGAAACATTTGAAAAGTTCAAAGAATTTCCGAGTGAAGTGGAGAATCGTCGTAACAAAAATAAAAGTTTCTACGATATGATCGCAGAAGTAAAATATTTGAGTTATGAGTTTGGCCTTTAGTTAAAAGAATGTGAAATAGTTTCACTACTCACGCCACCTGGAACATCACAGTGTAATGGTGTGTCTGAACATCGTAACCGTACTTTATTAGATATGGTGCAATCTATGACGTCTCTTACTGATTTACCGCTATCGTTTTGGGGTTATGCATTAGAGACAACTACATTCACGTTAAATAGGGCACCATCTAAATCCGTTGAGACAACACCGTATGAACTATGGTTTGGCAAGAAACCTAAGCTGTCGTTTCTTAAAGTTTGAGGTTGCAATGCTTATGTGAAAAAAATTCAACCTGATAAGCTCAAACCCAAATCGGAGAAGTGCGTCTTCATAGGATACCCAAAAGAAAATGTTGGGTACACCTTCTATCACAGATCCGAAGGCAAGATATTCATTACTGAGAATGGATCCTTTCTAGAGAAGGAGTTTCTCTCGAAAGAAGTGAGTGGGAGGAAAGTAGAACTTGATGAGGTAACTGTACCTGCTCCCTTATTGGAAAGTAGTTCATCACAGAAATCTGTTCCTGTGACTACTACACCAATTAGTGAGGAAGCTAATGATGATGATCATGTAACTTCAGATCAAGTTACTAACAAACCTCGTAGGTCAACCAGAGTGAGATCTGTACCAGAGTGGTACGGTAATCCTGTTCTGAAGGTCATGACCATGACGAACCTACGAACTATGAGGAAGCGATGATGAGCCCAGATTCCGCGAAATGGCTTGAGGCCACAAAATCTGAGATGGGATCCATGTATGAGAACAAAGTGTGGACTTTGGTTGACTTGCCCGATGATCAGCAAGCCATAGAAAATAAATGGATCTTCAAGAGGAAGACGGACGCTGATAGTAGTGTTACTATCTACAAAGCTAGAATTGTCGCAAAAGGTTTTTGACAAGTTCAAGGTGTTGACTACGATGAGAGTTTCTCACTCGTATCTATGCTTAAGTTTGTCCGAATCATGTTAGCAATTACCGCATTTTATGAAATGTGGCAAATGGATAAACAAAACTGCATTCCTTAATGGATTTATTAAAGAAGAGTTGTATATGATGCAACCAGAAGGTTTTGTCAATCCTAAAGGTGCTAACAAAATATGCAAGCTCCAGCGATCCATCTATGGACTTGTGCAAGCATCTCGGAGTTGGAATATACGCTTTGATAAGTTGATCAAAGCATATAGTTTTATACAGACTTGCGGTGAAGCCTGTATTTACAAGAAAGTGAGTGGGAGCACTACAACATTTCTGATAAGTATATGTGAATGCCATATTGTTGATCGAAAATAATGTAGAATTATTCTGCAAAGCATAAAGCAGTGTTTGAAAGGAGTTTTTCAAAGAAAGACCTCGGTGAAGCTGCTTACATATTGAGCATCAAGATCTATAGAGATAGATCAAGACGCTTGATAAGTTTTTCAATGAGTACATACCTTGACAAGTTTTTGAAGTAGTTCAAAATGGAACAATCAAAGAAAGAGTTCTTGCCTATGTTACAAGGTGTGAAATTGAGTAAGACTCAAAGCCCGACCACGACAGAAGATAGAAAGAGAATGAAAGTCATTCTCTATGCCTTGGCCATAGGTTATATAAAGTATGCCATGCTGTGTACCAAATCTATTGTATACCCTACACTATTTTTGGCAAGGGAGTACAATAGTGATCTAGGAGTAGATCACTAGACAGCGGTCAAAATTATCCTTAGTGGAATAAGGATATGTTTCTCGATTATGGAGGTGACAAAAAGGTTCGTCGTAAAGGGTTACGCAAATTTTGACACTGATCCAGATGACTCTAAATCTCGATCTGGATACATATTGAAAGTGGAAGCAATTATCTAGAGTAGCTCCGTGCAGAGCATTGTTGACATAGAAATTTGCAAAATACTTACAGATCTGAATGTAGCAGACCCATTGACTAAACTTCTCTCACAAGCAAAATATGATCACACCTTAGTACTCTTTGGGTGTTAATCACATAGCGATGTGAACTAGATTATTGACTCTAGTAAACCCTTCGAGTGTTGGTCACATGTCGATCTGAACTATGGGTGTTAATCACATGGTGATGTGAACTATTGGTATTAAATCACATGGCGATGTGAACTAGATTATTGACTCTAGTACAAGTGGGAGACTGAAGGAAATATGCCCTAGCGGCAATAATAAAGTTATTATTTATTTCCTTATATCATGATAAATGTTTATTATTCATGCTAGAATTGTATTAATCGGAAACATAATACATGTGTGAATACATAGACAAACAGAGTGTCACTAGTATGCCTCTACTTGACTAGCTTGTTGATCAAAGATGGTTATGTTTCCTAACCATAGACATGAGTTGTCATTTGATTAACGGGATCACATCATCAGGAGAATGATGTGATTGACTTGACCCATTCCGTTACCTTAGCACTTGATCATTTAGTTTGTTGCTATTACTTTCTTCATGACTTATACATGTTCCTATGACTATGAGATTATGCAACTCCCGTTTACCGAAGGAACACTTTGTGTGCTACCAAACGTCACAACGTAACTGGGTGATTATAAAGGTGCTCTATAGGTGTCTCCGAAGGTACTTGTTGGGTTGGCGTATTTCGAGATTAGGATTTGTCACTCCGATTGTCGAAGAGGTATCTCTGGGCCCACTCGGTAATGCACATCACTATAAGCCTTGCAAGCATTGCAACTAATGAGTTAGTTGCGGGATGATGTGTTACAGAACGAGTAAAGAGACTTGCCGGTAACGAGATTGAACTAGGTATTGAGATACCGATGATCGAATCTCGGGCAAGTAACATACCGATGACAAAGGGAACAATGTATGTTGTTATGCGGTTTGACCGATAAAGATCTTCATAGAATATGTAGGAGCCAATATGAGCATCCAGGTTCCGCTATTGGTTATTGACCGGAGACGTGTCTCGGTCATGTCTACATAGTTCTCGAACCCGTAGGGTCCGCACGCTTAAAGTTCGATGACGGTTATATTATGAGTTTATGTGTTTTGATGTACCAAAGGAGTTTGGAGTCCCGTATGAGATCGGGGACATGACGAGGAGTCTCGAAATGGTCGAGACGTAAAGATCGATATATTGGACGACTATATTCGGACATCGGAAATGTTCCGAGTGATTCGGGTATTTTTCGGAGTACCGAGGAGTTACGGGAATTTGTATTGGGTCTTAATGGGCCATACGGGAATGGAGAGAAAGGCCTCAAAGGGTGGCCACACCCCTCCCCATGGGCTGGTCCGAATTGTACTAGGGAGGGGGGGCGCCCCCTTCCTTCCTTCTCCTTTTCCCTTCCCTTTCCTTCCCTCCTACTCCTACTACTTGGAAGGGCTCCTAGTTCTACTAGGAAAGTGGGGAATCCTACTCCCGGTGGGAGTAGGACTCCCGTAGGGCGCGCCATAGAGAGGGCCGGTCCTCCCCCTCCTCCACTCCTTTATATATGGGGGTAGGGGGCACCCCAAAGACACAACAATTGATCTCTTGATCTCTTAGCCGTGTGCGGTGCCCCCCTCCATCATAATCCACCTCGATCATATCGTAGCGGTGCTTAGGCGAAGCCCTGCGTCGGTAGAACATCATCATCGTCACCATGCCGTCGTGCTGACGAAAATCTCCCTCAACACTCGGCTGGATCGGAGTTCGAGGGACGTCATCGAGTTGAACGTGTGCAGAACTCGGAGGTGTCGTGCGTTCGGTACTTGATCGGTCGGATCGTGAAGACGTACGACTACATCAACCGCGTTGTGCTAACGCTTCCGCTTTCGGTCTACGAGGGTACGTGGACAACACTCTCCCGTCTCGTTGCTATGCATCACCATGATCTTGCGTGTGCGTAGGAATTTTTTGAAATTACTACGTTCCCCAACAGACACACTCTCCCTGTCTTGTTGCTATGCATCTCCTATATATCTTGCGTGAGCGTAGAATTTTTTTAATTGCATGCTACGTTTCCCAACACAACTATGGGGTAAAAAGTGGAATTCACTCAAAGAATTATCTAGTAGTCCTGAGTATATTCCACCAAACCTTTTTGCTAGAGAGCCATTGTGCACTGTTAAATACCATGGATTTTCTATTTATTTCTCGTATCTCCATGCCATCTTTACAGTGGTGCAAACTTTGTATTTTTATCAGCTCTGTGGTGACTAGCACAAGCATGCAAAGTACGCTATATGATGTTGTTGATTTCAGACACTTGTAATTTTGCTAAGTCTTTTCCTATTACATTATGATGCTATGTTGTCTTGTTGCTACTCGTAGATCCATGCACATTTTGAGGTAGTTCAGTAATAGTGTGTTGAAGATGCGGTATTGCTCTATCCATTCATACCTATGGTTGTAATTATGAAGTACTCTAGTGCGTTATTACCGTGCTCTACTTTTGCTAAATATTGTTGCTGGCAGATTGTTAACTTGAAGTTCATTTTTGCCATGGTTGTTGCTAGTGATACATGTACCCTGTGAACTTGCTCTTGCCATGTTTAGCTTCATAAATGTGTTTTCTTAATGTTGGTTACCTTGTGATTCCATGTAATGCTTAGTGGTGAGTTGCATGAGCTTGCAAAGTTGCTATCATGAATCTGTTTCTGCCATGCTCTGTTTTTCTTCTAAGTCTGAAACTGATCATATCACTTGCCATGTTTGCATTGATGCTACCATCTTGTCTATGCACCTTTGGCTAAAGTTCAGTAAGGGAGTTTTGTTCTTTGCCTTTAATACTAGCATGCCATGCCTTTATTTGCCATGATATGTTCCTGTAGCATGTTATTTGCTAGCTCTAAACATTGCTACCTGATGATGTTTTTGACATGTTTAGTATTTTCACTAAGTCTGTGAAGTTGTTATCATTTGCATTTTTGCCATGCTATTTTAGGCTTGTTGTAGTGAGTTCTAGAAGGAGCTCAGTGTTCATGATTTGTAGAGCTTCACTTGCACTTCACTGCCATGTGCTTTGTTGCTATGCTGGAGTGCTGTAGCATAGTTTCTTGTTGCATCTTAAGTGCTATGTTGCTGTTAAGTGCAGATTTGCATCATTCTTGTTTTGCTCGTCATTTGCAAACCGTGCATCTATTTCCGGTGATCCTTATATCGATTTCGACGGAAATCACCCCATCTTTCCAGCGGCATGCTTGGTTTGCCAAGTTGATGCCTTGATCATCTGTTCCCTTCCGGAGTACTCATATGCATTGCACATCATACCTTGCGTTTCATGCCATGTCTTGCATCATGTTGCTTGTGCATTGCACAGTGATTGATTGTTGTTCCATTGCTTGTGTTCTTGCTTTGGGTAGAGCTGGGAGACGAGTTCGTGAACGAGGAACCTGTTGAGTATGTTAACGAGGAGCAAGCTTTCGACAACTCTGAGAACTTTGCAGGCAAGATGATCATTACCCCCGATATCACTTCTATCTTTTCTTGCAAGTTGTTTGTTCTATCGCTATGTCGCGCTACCTACCACTTGTTTTATCATGCCTCCCATATTGCCATGTCAAGCCTCTAACCCACCTTCCTGGCAAACCATTGTTTAGCTATGTTACCGCTTTTGCTCAGCCCCTCTTATACCGTTGCTAGTTGCAGGTGCCTTGCAGGTTATTCCATGTTGAAACATGGATATGTTGGGATATCACAATATCTCTTATTTAATTAATGCATCTATATACTTGGCAAAGGGTGGAAGGCTTTGCCTTTTGCTCGGTGTTTTGTTCCACTCTTGCCGCCCTAGTTTCCGTCATACCGGTGTTATATTCTTTGATTTTGCGCTCCTTACGCGGTTGGGGTTATGGGACCCCCTTGACAGTTTGCTTTGAATAAAACCCCTCCAGCAAGGCCCAACCTTGGTTTTAACATTTGCTTAATAACAACCTATATTTTTTCCTAGGGAGTAATTAACCAAAGGATCATCTTTATTCAACCCCCCGGGCTAGTGTTCCTCTGAGTGCTTGTCCAACCTGGGCGATGTCTGGCGCCCCCTGGGCAACCAGGGTCTCAGCCAACCTGACGCCTGGCCCATCCGGTGTGCCCTGAGAACGAGATGCGTGCGACTCCTATCGGGATTTGTCGACACATCGGGTGGTCTTGCTGGTCTTGTTTTACCGTTGTCGAAATGTCTTGTAACCGGGATTCCGAGTCTGATCGGTGTGTTCCGGGAGAAGGAATATCCTTCGTTGATCATGAGAGTTTGTGATGGGCTAAGTTGGGACAACCCTGCAGGGTATAAACTTTCGAGAGCCGTGCCAGCGGTTATGTGGCAGATGGGAATTTGTCAATATCCGATTGTAGAGAACTTGACACTCGACTTAATTAAAATGCATCAACCGCGTGTGTAGCCATGATGGTCTCTTTTCAGCAGAGTCCGGGAAGTGAACACGGTTGGGTTATGTTTGAACGTAAGTAGTTCAGGATCACTTCTTGATCGTCTCTAGTTTCACGACAGTTGCGTAGTTTCTCTTCTTACTCTTGTACTCGAATGTTAGTCACCATATTTGCTTAGCGCTTGCTGCAACTCCACCCCATGAACACATCCTACCCATAAGCTTAAATAGTCTTGATCTCGCGGGTTTTGAGATTGTTGTGTCCTCATGACTCAAAGATACTACCAAACAGTTGCAGGTGCCAATGATACCAGTGCAGGTGACGCAACCGAGCTCAAGTGGGAGTTCGACGAGGACCTTGGTCGTTACTATGTTTCGTTTCCTGATGATCGGTAGTGGTGCCCAGTTGGGACGATCGGGGATCTAGCATTTGGGGTTACCTTCTTTTCGTTTGGATTCGTCTGTAGTCGGACTATGTGTGTACTCTGAATGATGTATGAATTATTTGCTCGTTTGTGTGACGTGGAGATTGTAAGCCAACTATCTATTTATCCCTTTCTTGTTCATTACATGGGACTATGTGAAGCTGACCCTTCTTGCGACAAACCAACATGTTGTTATGCCTCTAAGTCGTGCCTCAATACATAAGAGATATAGTCGCATCATAGGCGTTACAAGTTAATATCAGAACCAGGTTACAAACTGCATGCTATGTTTCCCAGCATGTATGTATGCCCACAACAAACGCCACCGCACCACTATGTATGTATGTACCCCAGATATCCTAATTTTTTCCCAAGCACAGGTTACAGGTTACAGGAGGAGAGGAACCCAAAGCAAGAGAGAAAATGTTCAGTATGAACAAATCAATAGGGGTTTCCTCGGAAAATTTGAATGAAAATTGGAAAAGTGATTCAATTTCTGCCTGCATTGATCTAATGATAGAATTAGAGTGAATTCCACTTTTTACTCTCTAGTTATCTATTTGTGACACTAATTACCCCATCAAATGAAAAATCATCTAGATTACCCATTTAAAAAAGTCTGGACCATCTTTTTCCGATGCATCTCATTTGGAAAGGTGTGACGTGATGATTGAGACTCAAAAATACCAGGAAAACAACGAGGAATCAACCAGATGATGATGAGAAGGATGGGCATTATCATCGATGACGCCCTCTGCTATTTGCATATTTTGACGCACCACATGGATCTAGCACACCGGGTTATTCTAATGGAAAATGCGGAATGCCAAAATTTGGTAAAACCTTGTTAAAATTTTAATATAGTGTATTTCCGATTTTATTTCAGTAAATGGGATAATAAGTGTCACAAATGCACAACTATGGGGTAAAATGTGGAATTCACTCAAAGAATTATCCAGTAATCATCAGTATATTCCACCAAACCTTTTTGCTAGAGAGCCATTGTGCACTCTTAAATACCATGGATTTTCTAAATTTTCTCGTATTTCACAAAACATGAGAGCAAACAGTGTTTAAAGCAGAGTTGACTGTCAATAACGTAGACACACAACGCTTATACACTTGACACCAAATATCACGCATATACTTTTCACTGTAAGCCACCACTTTACGTTCGGCTTTTGCTGTGTGTGTCCGTCTGCTTTTAACTTCTTCCCCTTTGCCGGAGGATCGATCTGGCTGGCCACGAACCAAACAAAGGTGTCAGTGCTAATGAGGAGCGAGGATACGGAAGATCATGTATGTATGTTTGTATGCCCACAAGAAGCGCCACCGCACCACTATGTATGTATGTACCCTAGATATCCTAATTTTGTCCCAAGCACAGGTTACAGAAGGAGAGGAACCGAAAGCAAGAGAGAAAATGTTCAGCATGAACAAATCAACAAGGATTTCCTCAGAAAATTTGAATGAGAATTGGAAAAGTGATCCAATTTCTGCCTGCATTGATCTAATGACAGAATTAGAGTGAATTCCACTTGTTACTCTCTAGTTATGTATTTGTGACACCAATTACCCCATCAAATGAAAAATCGTCTAGATTGCCCATTTAAAAAAGTCTGGACCCTCTTTTTCCTATGCATGTCATTTGAAAAGGTGTGACGTGTGATTGAGACTCAAAAATACCAGAAAAACAACGAGGAATCAACAAGATGGTGAAGAGAAGGATGGGCATTATCATCGATGACGGCCTCTGCTATTTGCATAGTTTGACGCACCACATGGATCTAACACGCCAGGCTATTCTAATGGAACTCGTGGAATGCCAAAATTGGGTAAAACCTTGTTAAAAATTTAATAGTGTATTTCTGATTTTATATCACAATAAATGGGACAATAAGTGTCACAAATGCGCAACTATGGGGTAAAAAGTGGAATTCACTCAAAGAATTATCCAGTAGTCCTCAGTCTATTCCACCTAACCTTTTTGCTAGAGAGCCATTGTGCACTGTTAAATACCATGGATTTTCTAAATTTTCTGGTATTTCCACATAACAGCAGAGCAAACAGTGTTTAAAGCAGAGTTAACTGTCAATAACGTAGACACACAACGCGTATACATTTGAAACCAAATTATCACGCATATACTTTTCACTGTAAGCCATCACTTCACGTTCGGCTTTTGCTGTGTGTGCCCGTCTACTTTTAACTTCTTGCGCTTTGGCGGAGGATCGATCTGGCTGGCCACAAACCGAACAAAGGTGTCAGTGCTATTGAGGAGTGAGGATACCGAAGATCATGTATGTATGCCCACAACAAACGCCACCGCACCACTATGTACCAGTACCACCTATCCGAACGACATTGATCCGGCAGCCACTATCGGCGTCAAGATGTTGTTCCACTGGACCCGCGTACATTAACCACACTCGATCTCATCCTTATCAACACTGAAGCGAATCCGGTTAGACGCTGGCATGCATGTGACGAGTATCATCTGCCACTGTTGCGCCCATTGGGCCATGAACTGTAAACTCTTTTCGCCTAGTAGTAGATCTTGTCGTACCGGTGGACAGGAATCTTTTAGGGCCGGGCTGGCTCGCATTTCCAGGCAAAGAGCTCCACCTGCCCACGCACGCACGCAGTGGCTACCTGGCGCTGGACAAGATTCAAGGCAAGAAAGAGACACGCAGGTTCGCACGCTCCGTTGTTTATTTCCCCCAGCTCATTCTCTTCATTGATTCGTCCAGCGAATTTGTACATCGATCGATCTTGAGCAGAGAGAAACGAATTGGATCCAAAAAATGTCAGATTAAAATTGCTGACATTTCAAAGTTGCAACGCAACGCATCCATTGGGCGCGCTTTCACTTTGGCCCAACGTTGCAACCCAAGAATTGAGGACGAAGAGGCAACAAAAATGGAGAGAGACCACCGAAGCTATACATGCAAACCGACTACACCACGAAGCTAGGCGGGTTATCTAGCTGTGGATATCCTCCGGGATGCTGTACAACGCCGGCGACCACCGTCCCGGGCGCCTCGCGGCAGCCGCGTTGGTCGCCGCCGCCGTCTGCTTCTTCGCGTGCTGCCTCTTGATGGCGCTCACCAGCTGCTCCAGCGCGGGCGGCAGCGCGAAGGCGCCGCCGGCGGCGACGGCCGCGGCCACCTGCTTGAGCTGCTGCTTGCTCAGCAAGATCTTGACGCGCGTCGCGCCTCCATGGCTGGTGGCCGCCGCGTCGGCGACGGGCGTGCCCGTGGACTGCTCGACGGCCGTGACCGTCTTGGCGTCCAGCTGCAGCCTCGGGCACCTCACCAGCTTCCTGGCGTCCCTCCTCGGGAGCTGCGGGGCGGCCTCCAGCTCCATGGATCCGACGCTGGCTTGCTCCTCCGCCGTCGCTTCTTGCTCTCACTTGCTCCCGTTTTTTCTCGTGTTATGGACTTATGGTAGGGTAGGAGTAGTCGCTGCTCCGATGGGCAGTGGCTGGAGAATGGATATATAACGCATTTCAGCGTGTCTGGGGCTAGGGTTTTATATCATATGCAGAGAGGCTTACGAGCGAGACAGCTCATAGGCAACTGTCCGCGTAAAGATCGGAAAGGGACGGCTTAGGTGGAATCTTTTTCTCTACTTACCTTTAAAAAGCCTAAGGTTCCGTAGTCCATCTTACGTATGTCGATTTCGTCCGCCTCCCTCCCTCGCCTTCCCCGCATTGATTTCTTTTACACAGGTTTTTAGTCAATGATCCGCCGATTTATTTGCACACGATCATGGCGCTCTAATCACGTTTCCTTCCATAAAACAATCAGGAGACAATGGTATTTGGAAAGGGATTGATTGACAGACGTACGTGAGAGATAGTCCAAATAGCGCGCCTCTTCCTGCCTTCCTTGCCACACTGCGTTCCACCGGCGCCTGACCTACACGGTGCCGGCGCCTTCCCATGACGGCGCAATCCCGGCGTCCTCCCACTACGTCGTCTCACCATGGGCGCGTGCTCCGCGGCGGCCTGGAACATGATGGTGCAAATTCAATCCTTTGGCATGGACCTGCCTCTTCTACCAGTCCTCGTATTGGTCAGCTGCTCTCTTCCCTTGCGTCAAGTAATGGTGGCCTCCTTGTCGCGCAACCTCCAGATCAGGCATGGAGTGAATGGAGTGTGTCCTTGATGAGATGACTTCCAAGGTCAGAGGCATCCATAGATGCTCCATCTGATACCAACTTCGTCGTCAGCATGAGCCCGTGTTTCCCTGATCACTCCACATTTAGCATGATTCTAAACGTACTCTTGGAACTAAAGATAGCATCTATGGGCACGTGTTCCAAATTTTATCCCAGTAGGTTATTTGTAACGAATTATCCTTTTAATTGCATCTATGTTCAGTTTGATACCAGCCTTCTGCAGCAGGTCAATTTAAAATAGGCATAGCAGCAGGTCAGTAGTTTCATCGTCAAAGTCTTTTTTTCCCTGAGAATCAACGTCAAAGTCGTTTAGGTTGTTTGGATCTTGCAATAAACATGTATCTCTTTTATTTTCAGGCTGCTCTCAGGTATTGATTATGGCGTTTTGGGATAAACTTCATGGAGCTAAAACACTGTAACCAATAGGATTATGCGTCTGGTCCATTCGTGTGCATTTGTGCCCACACTCCTGTCACTCCAGCCTATTTGTTTTTCCTATTTGTTACTTAGCCTATTTAACTGTTTTCCTATTTATTATTTAAGATAGGATTAGGTCAGAATAGTGCTTATATATCCTTTTAACTGCTTCAACCGAGCACTCATGACACTGTAGCCTGCCCCGCCGTTGGCAGAACCGAGGAGGGGCTTCTCCATCACGCTGATCAAAGAGGTGATCACGGAGGACTTCATCATCATCTGTTGAGCGCCTACCATGTCGTCGCAATACACTGTCGCACTATCTGCAGCAATAGATAAATCTAATCATCAGCGCCTCATTTTATGCTTCTTGATGTCCAATTCTTTTTGTTGTTGCTATATTCAACCTCATCTCTGAAATTTTACATCTTCCTGTGTTGCTGCTATATGCAGGTGTATCAAGTTTCGCAAGGTCTTCACGCTTTTCTTTGTGAACAACCAAAATTGTTTATGTATGACCCGTTGCTTTTCTTTGTGAACAATCAAAATTGTTTATGTATGACCCGTTGCAACGCACGGGCAATTACCTATCTTCAAATAATGAGATTAGTTCGTTGCGGGTGATTTAATATCATCGTTACAGCACGTAGTAGGGCCCATGCATCACATGCTACCGGAGAAATTTCTCATGAGTCGCACCAGTGCCGCTCCCTGCCATGCCATGCAGGTTTGATCTGGATTTCATCAGCTT
>NC_057809.1:469047384-469065300 GCF_018294505.1 Triticum aestivum
CAATGCATACGTTTTCTAAGTATGATGCACCAGTAGTGTTGCTCTGAGTATTGAATCGTAGTAGTATATGGTGAGGCCTTGTTGGATGTCA
This sequence comes from Triticum aestivum, assembly GCF_018294505.1. NCBI lineage: Eukaryota > Viridiplantae > Streptophyta > Magnoliopsida > Poales > Poaceae > Triticum > Triticum aestivum. Next base: position 469,047,476 of record NC_057809.1, read on the forward strand.
GTCATGTGATCATGTGCTTCTGTATGTATGCGTCTGTACTTTCAGATGAAGGGCGCAACAGACGTACAGTACAGGTTATTCGCAATAATAATAAGAAACAGGGGAGGAATATATCGGCAGGCACACCGGAAGGAGGGAGAGCGTGTGGGTGTACCCTACATTAAAGGAAAACGATTGGAGCCGGTGCGCCGGCTGAACTTTGCGCCGGCTCGCGGGCCACGCTGGCTCACACGAACACGCAAACAACCACCCCGCGTGAGACGTGTATATGGTGGGTCCCGCACGACTTTTCCTTTTCTTCCTCCTCCAGCCCATCCATCGCAGCTCTGCTCCTCCACACAGCCTTCCCAGGCTGCTCGCAACCTCCAGAAGCTCTCATCGGCGGCGAGTGCTCGCGTGCGACGGCGCGCAACACCGCCCCTCCTTCATGGCCGGCGAGCCCCTCTGCCATCCTCCTCCTCAATTTGTATCCCCGCTAGCTCCCCGCGGCCATGGCCGTCTACACCCCTCAGATCTCAGCCATGGCCTCCGCCCAACTACAACTTCGAGTCCCCGCCGGTGAAGCTACGGAAGCATCTATCGGGGTGCTGCAACCAGAGCTGTAAGCCTACAACCACAGGGCACACGCTGGACGGCGAGGACGGGGCGGCGCTGCTCCTAGCAAAAAACTAATGTCGCAATTTTTGCTAAATGCTTCAACCGGCATAACATTTTGCTACAACCGACATCGCATTTTGCTACAACCGTCGTCACGTTTTGCTACAACACATAGCCGGTGTCGCAGTTTTGCTACAACTAGCGTCACTTTTTGCTACATCCGGCATCACGTTTTGCTGCATCCATCACGACCGAGTTATGACCCGCGACGGCGGCGATGACAATTTTGCGGCAAGCGTCGTAGTTTTTTGCTACAACCGACAGCACGTTTTGCGACATCCATTCTTTTTCTAGAACGCAATGGCTGCTACGTGCAACGACGAGCTACAAACAGCGACGACGGTGACAGACTTTTTTGCTGCAACCGTTTTCCCCGTTTGCTACGACCGTGCAATAGAAAGCTGCAACGGGCGCCATGGGAGCCACATGCCAGCGGCAACGGCAAACGTCGAGCTGCAACCGGCGGCAACAAGAGCTGCATCCAGCGGAGCTGCAACCGGCGACTGGTGTTGCCGGAGCCACGGCCATCACCAGCGAGGCGGAGCTGCAACCCACAGGCGAAGTTTTTGCTGCATGCGTGGATCTGGACGACGGCGACCGGCGGCGAGTGCGGCATCCAGCAGCACGGGAGTGGCGGAGAGAGGGGTTGTAGATGAGGGGGTAGCGGCCGGCGGGCCAGGGGCAGCCAGGAGACAGGGAGCCGCGCTCGCGCTGCGCGCGGAGAGGATGAAGGAGAGAGAGAAGTCAACGCACAGATCGGACGGTTGCTCGCTGGATCGGGTGGCTGGGGTTGGACCGGCCGAACCGTTTCGGCCGGTGCGCCGGCGCCTAACATCGCCCTACATTAAATGGTATGCACGTCTGGACGTACGTACGTACACGGGGAGTGGTTGCGATGAATTGTCACGACGTACATACGTGTCTGGGAAGAAGTGACCGCTCGACCGAGAGAGAGGCGAGGCAGGGACCAGCGGCAGGTTGTTCATTTTGGCACCACGTCTCCACCGTCACATATGCCTGATGCCTGTGCACGCCGGGTGGACCACGTCTCCACCGTCACATATTAGAGTTAGTATGTACGTGTTGGTGCTGGAGCAGTGTTTGGTTTCTGCTGCAGTAAGAGCAACGGGTCGACCAAACAGACGCTGACTATGTCCGTTTTTTTTTTTCATTTGGATCGATCAGGCAGACACAGACGTTTGTTTTTACATTTAGGTCGGCGTCTGCGCCTAACGCTCGTCCGATCCATTTTGACCACGCCGATACTGTGCATGCATATTTAAAATAAAAATAACTTAATTAAATATTAGAGCCGACTGGAAAGGTCGGCGAGAGTCCATGCGCCCACATTAGTATTAAAAGAAATTAAAAACAAATTAAACTACGAGGTGGCGCGCTGCCCTAGGCGGTGGCGGCGTCGTCGTCCTCGGGGTCGGTGAGCGATGAGTGTCGGCGCAGGGCCGGCCCAAGGGAATGCCGGGTTCCAGGCGGCGGCGATGTAGGCCGCAGGCAGCTGTTCCGGCACGGGCAGTGCCGGCGCAGGGGGCTGTGCGGCCGCAGCCTGGCGCGCCTTCTCCTCAGCCTCGCGCTGCTCCTCCTCGAGGTCGCGCTCGAGCATCTCCTCGTACTCGCCGTGACGGCGCTCCTCGGCCAGCCGTCGCTGGCGCCACATCTCGAGGTACGCCACCTCCTACATCGATGTCGTCCCCATCCAAACCGGTGACTCGGACACCCACTCACGCAGTATTCCCGTCCAGGAGTAGTGCTCGATGGGGGATGGGGTTCCGGCTGCGGCTTCAGGTCGGCCTTGACGCGGCGTCGGGGAGGGGACGGCGGGGCCACCGGCGGCAGCACGCAGTCGCCGGCCGCGGAGAGGGCAATGGCCTGCGCCATGGCCGCCTCATACCGAGCCTCCTCTTCCTTCATCGCCTCCACCCTGCACTGCTCGTCCTCCTCGCTCTCGCGGTAGACCGCCGCAAGGGCCGCCTGGTAGGCGTCCTCCGTCGCCTGGTCCTCCTCGCGGATGATGAACGGGGGCGGCGGCACGCTGCGGTCGACCTCGCGCACGCCGCGTCGCCTCGCCTCCTCGTGCTCGAAGGCGAACCACCTCTTTCAGTTCGGCGAGTCGGATGCGTAGATGGCGTCACGGCGCTGCTCCGGCGTCAGCAGCGCCCGCCGGTGCCGCACCTCCTCTGTGTGCGCCCTAGCCGACCGCGGCCGGCACTGGGATCCTCTCTGGATCCAGATGCCGGTCGTGCAGCAGGGTGACATCGGCAGAGGCACGCGGTGCTGCAAGTGCCACTCCGCCTGGTGCACTGGCACGTTCACGCGCTGCCTCTGCCGACGAGCCGGCGCTGGCAGAGGCGGGAGGAACTATGAGGGGAAAGAGACGGGGGGGCCTTGCCCTTGGCCTTGCTGCTGCTCCCGGCGCCGGAGAAGAGCCCCATTTGGCACGGCTTGGATGGCTAGGGTTTGCCGGTGATGGGGGAGCGAGCGTGCCTAGATGTGGACGGGGGCTGGCTGGATGAAGACAGCCTCGCCGCACGGTCGTCTTAAAAAAGGGCGACCGCCGTCGCTGACATGTGCGCCCATAATCATAAATTAAGCTGACCAGGTAGGTGAGGACCGTTGGACGACCGCCAAGTGAGGCCACGACGGACATCGAGAAGACGTGTGTGGCGTCCGTTTCGCGTCCGCGCCGACACATTTAAGACGCAAATTTGGACCGCAAATGCGTCGGCGCGGACACGAAACGAACGCCATTTGAGTTTGGGTCGCGCGTTAGGCCATTACTTTTGTTCACGCTAATTCAAATGAACACGGGCAGACGAAATGAATCGCCCCATTAAAGTTGCTCTAATTTGTGGGACTGGATATGCCGTTCTTGTGTTGTTGAAGTCGCCCAGCGAAATATTGGGCTGATCCAGAGATCGCCGCACGAGACCCTGCCAATGCTAATATGCTATCTATCGCGTTGTGCGAGCGTTATGACGGAATTCGTCCACAATGTCTAGAAGTGTGCTATAATGTCCGAGATAATAGGATTTGATACATTACTAATATCGATAAGTTCATCTTTTCTCTTTGAAAGCCCATCCGCAAGAACCATAAAGTACAGCATGCTTCATATTGATGAGCGAGAACAAAGTGCGCACGAAAGATTAATATTGATCTCTTAGGCCAGTCTTGATCTCAGGTGGTAGCTAGCGCGTTGCGACCTTATATATGGTAGTTGATCCGAAGCCGCTACAAAATGGTATCAGAGTTGACCCTCGCGATTACATAGGTGTGTGTGAGTTAGTGTCCTAGACGTGTACATGGCGCATGGGCCCGTCGTGGCACCTGGTATGGGCACATATGATTGTTAACACTCGCCCATTCAATTTTTGAAAAGATCATGGAAGCTTCTATCTGATTTTGGGAAACTTCCGGTTGTGGGTTTGTAAATTCTTTTTTTTATTACTTTATTATTTTTAGTTTTATTCGATGGTTTTTATTCCTTTTTCATTCTTCTTCATTGTAATTATTTCCTTTTTCACTATTCTTTCCTTTTTCCTATCTTTCTTTTTTATGAAATTCATGGTTTTTTAAAAAATAAATTAAATTCATAAACCATTTCTTATTCTGGTAACATTTCTTTAAGTTTGCAAAAAATTCTAAAACTCATGATTTTTCAGATTTCAATTCATTTTTTTTTCAATTTGTGAATGATAGATTCATGTGTTTCATATTCTTAGCTTTAATGAACATATTTTCAAATTCCTGAACATTTGTCTGCGGACATTTTGTGAATTCACCATTATTTTTAATTTCATGAATTATTTATAAATTTAAGAAATTGAAATTTGCAAATTTTATTTCAAATTCGAGATAATTTTTAAATATTTTTTGAATTCATGAAAAAATCATGTACACTTTTTAAATGCTCGAACAACTTTCCAATTTCGCCAAAAACAATTTGAATTTCGAAATTGTGATTTTTTTTCTAATTCGTTAACATTATTTTACTTGGCAAATATAGCAGAAAATTGTGAACATTTTTAAAATTTGTGACTCTTTCTCACAAATAGGTTCATAAACAGAAAGAAAACACTTTGTACAAACAAATCAGATAAATATGTGTTCAGGCAACGAGTCGGACATCTTGTTTTTTTTGTGGGAAATGAGTCGGACAACTAAACTCGAGTAACATGAACTCACTTATACTAGCGTTATTGGGCTGTCAGCCCAGCTAGACTAGTGCGCTGGCTAAGTGAACGACACGAGTACAATGCTCACTAAAATCGATATAAGTGGGCGCTTCTATTCTCTAGCTTGACATATGGTGGGAGGGCCTACTAGTATTAGGTCCGTTCGTTTCTTTTCTTTTTCTTGCACTAGCAAAACATGTCCGTGCATTGCAATGGGTGATTAAACAATAACACACGCCTATAATGTGATAAGCATTCTCGCGACCCTTCACAGGTGCACACCCTCTATTTTAACATGACAACCAATGGTCATTCGACATGAACGGTGAGCTTAAGAAACAATGAGCAACATGTCGAACCATGAATCGATTGAGGATAGGGTTTTTCAGGATGCCAATTTGGAACATGAGATATGGTCCCGAGTCAACTTAGTTCAGCTTATTAGTTCATTCTAAAATTTAAGTAAAATTTGAAGATATAACATTATTAATAAATTTGACTTGATGCCATGAGCTAAATTTAAAAGTAAAACAGAAATAAATAATATTATGAATAACAATAGCATCAAGTAGATTAATCTGGAGCAACAGTGGCAGCAAGAAAAACATGCTTGTTAGTGTTAGGCAACATTAGGGTTGACATCTGACCGAGACATCCTCCACTTCCGACCGCCGCTTGATGTGGCGACTCGTGCGAACTCTAGACCCTAGCTCCCTTGCCCCCTCCCCCAATCAAACATTGATCCTTTCCAGTCCATGTCATTGGTAGCCGACCATCAGTTATTTCACATTGGTGGGCGTTGGCATGCAACAGCGGCCAATCCACCATACACAACGACGTGTAGAAGTATGTTTCTACACGTACATATAAAGTATTAAGCTAGCTAGTAGTTTTTTTCTTTAAAAAGGAAAAAGGCTAGCTTGGAATTTTAAATGGGTGGAAATGAACACCCCCTATGGCACCAACAACAGATTTTGTTACACTGTCAAACTATCCTATCTAATCAATTTAAATGTGTAGGAAACATCGATAATAGACATTTTTAAAATACCCCATATATAGAAAAGTGTAAATTAAGGGTACATCCTAAACATAATTTTAGAAATGACTAACAAGCAAGATAATAGCATATTTAGAATCTACATATTTTACTGAGCGATTTGTATATATAACATATTTACTAAGCGATTTTTATATATAACATGTTAAATTTAGTACTAAGGTTTGAAAGATATGTTTTTTAAGTACTTGAATCTGCCAAAGAAAAAAAAAGAGAAAAGTTAAACAGAGAATACCTGGGACGAATTGCAACACTGTGCAGCCCATCTGCTAAACGATCCTTGGGCGAGACAGATCTATCTTACGCAATCAGAATTCAAAGAGAGAAGGCAATCCGCCTATAGTGCCCCATTAGAAGAGCAAGCCTCTAGCCAGCCCACCTCTAGTTCACTTGTGATGTACGAGGGGATAGCTGAACATGAACCAAACGCCACGGCCAGGAACTTCAAGAAAATCTAAAATCATTTTTTCCACTTACTAATGGCATTGAATGCAATTTGTGGCAAAGTTGGGGCCAATTTCATAACGAATGCGTAGAAGCATTAATCCCTTTATTAGTTGGTATATAGGTATAGATTTTTAACTTTTATTTACATATTAATATTATAAAAGTGTATTATATATTTCAACAATTAATATACTTTAACGTTCATCTCGCATTTAAATGCTGTCCAAAAAAATTCATGCAATTTTAAAAAAACATACTATAAAACAAATGTTCATAGCATTAAAGAAATGTTCGCGCATTTCAAAAAATGTGTGTGACTTTCTTTTAATAATATAAACAATGTTCATGTAATTCAAAAAGTTTATTTTATTACCATTCAAGAAAATGTTCATGACATCTAAGAAAACATTCACGTGTTTCGAAAACATGTTCATGACATTTTTTTAAAGGTACGCAATGTAAAAAGTCCTCTATTCATCAAAATGTCCAACGTGTATTTGAAAAATGTTTAACATGTATTTGAAAAACTATACATCATGTATTTGAAAAAAAGTTTAGTGTGCATCAAAAAAATGTTTCAGTTGTATACAATATTTTTTTTACAATATGGAAAAAAAATGGAGACTTGTATTGAAGAAAAAGAGGGAAAACTTGAAGAAAATTGATAAAGGGAAAAACAACCATAGAAAACTGAAGAAACTAACATGAAAATTGAATAAACAAACAGAAAAACAAAGTTCTTACTTTCGTTACTCAGCTGGCCCATTCACCATGCGTTGTAGGTGAGGCAGTGCTACGTGTCACATTAGACGAGATACAACCCTCGCTGTTATACATAGACGTGTCTGGAGTCGTGGGCTTGACAAACTAGAGATAGCACCCCGTATGTGTGGATGCGCGTCGGCAGGCCCGGTAGCGGTGTAATAGAGGCTGCCCTCGTCACCGTTCATTCCCATCGGCAAGCGCGCGCTTCTTGCAGAGGGGGCGGCACTCCGCGCAGCGCGGTGGCCAATGAGGCGTCCATCTCCCATATGATTGGCAACCAGATTGGTACGAGTCTCTCCCAATATATATTTGGCTGCAATATTGATCTTTTTTTTGAAATGATAGGGGTTGCCCCCCTGCCCCAACTTTTATTAAAAAGAAAAAGGCAAAACCACACCGGACTGTTAACAGCTCTCGGCTCGAGCCAGAAGTAACTGCAGCAGAATTATTACAAGAAGAGAAAACTAAAAGTTTAACATCTCTCCCAGAGAAAACTTATCAAGTCTGAAGCCAAAGGGAAGAAAGGCAATAGAGCTATATGAGAACATTTCCGCACATCAAAACAGCAGCTCCACTACCTAACTACCCCAGAGTCATCCACGTACCAAGCGATTCTAAGCAGTTCCCCGCAATGATGGTCGAGCAGCCTCAAGCATCGGAGGAGTAGCGCAGCTTGGGAGTCCGCACACAAAACTTTCCATTGGCGAATATGTTTCCCCACCATATCCAACACACACCTGATACTTCGCCACCTTCGACCCTAGAAAAGAAATTCATTTCGAAGCATCCATAAGCTCCATAAGGTAGCAGCAGAGTCTAAATTAATAGCATCATATCGTTTTTTCTTCTTCCAGAAGGAGATAAAGGAACTAAATGATTCAGGGGTAGGCATCTCAACACAATCAAATATCACCCCCAAACTTGTCGGGCAACCACACAGTCAAAGAACAAATGTTGTATATTTTCAAGCTCATTGCGGAAAACACAGGTCATATCCTCAACATGTTGACGTTTTGACAAATTATCCCTAGTTAAACTTTTGTTGTGCACCATTAACCAAAGAAACACATGGATATTTGGGGGAACTTTGATTTTCCAAATGCAATCCTTCCAAACAAAAGCCACTCCCCCAAAATTAATCATTTTATAAATAAATTTCATAGAGTATAAACCCTTGCTTTATAAGGACCAAACAGGTTTATCAGCAACATTAGAAGGGGGAAAACCTCTAACCAGATCTAGCATTTCTTACCAAATGCATAAGGTACACTCATCCACACATCTCCTAAAAGGCAACTACAAGTTCACCCCCATCCCAGACTTGGGCAACAGAAGCATCTTGTTGCTGACAAATAGTGTATAAATCCCAGAACCTGGTCTTAAGCGAATAGTCACCAATCCAAGTGTCATGCCAAAGTGACACATTCCTACCATTCCCAGAAATCCATTTATAAAAAAAAATTGCAGACAAAAAATCCCAGGTGATGCTCTTCCAAAAAGGAGAGCCCACCCCAGTTCTGGACCAAAGAATGTTTGGTTTATCCACATTATATTTAAAACTAAGAAGCTTTTTCCAGTCACTGTCTCTATCATCAAAAAACGTTTACTCCACGCAGCTAGCAGTGACATATTGAATTCCCTAAGATTAGGGACACCCATACCACCCCATTCTTTCTTCTGAGAAATCATCCCCCAATGGGCCAAATGGTATTTATGATTATCACCCACATTACCCCAAAAGAAGTGAGACATTTGAGATGTAATAGCATCAATTGCCAACTTAGGAAATTTCATCATGGACATCAAGTAGGTAGGGATGCTAGCAATGCAAGTAGTAAGAAGAATAAGCTTCCCTCTATAAGATAAGTTTCTCCCCAGCCACCCAGCAATGTTTCAAATGATTCTATAAATAATAGGTTGGATGTCCTCCCTTATGAGTTTCTTATAATGCAAAGGAACACCTAAATACTTAATGGGGAAATCCCCAATTTGACAGCAAAAAAATTGGGCAAACTCCTTAGAAGTCTCCTCATCTATATGGATAGTATGAAGATCACTTTTGTGGAAGTTAATACACAAACTAGAAAGTTTTTCAAAGCATGCCAGGATCCATTTAAGATTCCTAGCATGTTCAGCAGAGGCTTCTAAGAAAAGCAGGGTATCATCAGCATATTGCAGGCTGACCACACCACTTGGTATTACATGAGGCAAAAGCCCCCTGACCAAATCATGACTAGCAGCTTTCTTAAGCATTTTGGAGAAAACATCAGCCACCAAATTAAAGAGCAAAGGGGATGAAGGGTATCCTTGTTTAATCCCTTTCCCACCCACAAAATGTGTTTAATCCTAACAGAAAAGGTCCCTTGATGTAAGCAACTACACGCCCACCCAATCCATTTATTACCAAAACCTCTAGATCTAAGCATTTCCACAAGGAAATCTCAATTCACCTTATCATAGGCTCTTTCGTAGTCAAGCTTCAAAACCAGCCCACTAGTCCCCGTTCTATGGATCTCATGGATCACCTCATGAGCCATAACCAATCTCCCTTTTATGGAAGCAGTTTGGTTTTGAGAAATAATCTTGTCACAAATGGGAGAAGCCCTAGTATTCATGGCTTTGGAAAAGATCTTAACAGAGCAGTTACCAAGACTAATAGGCCTGAAATTCTTCAAATCTTTAGCATTACTGACTTTAGGAATAAGGGTAATAATAGCAAAACTCAATCTAGAAACATCAAGATCACCATTTTCAAAATCTTTAACCATCCACATAAAGTCACATTTAATCAACTATCAGAATTTTTGATAGAAAATAAAGGAGAGGCCATCAGGACCAGGGCCCCCCAGCATAAGAACTCATGATAGCATCTCTAATTTCCTCTTCCGAAAAGGGTCTCTCCAAGATCATTCTATCTTCTTTCGTAATCAAATCACATTCATCTCAGAAATTTGAGTCTAGATGAATGTCAGCTTTAGGTTCAAAAGAAAATAACTTCTTATAAAAGGTAGTACCAACAGACAACATGTCTGTAGTAGAGGTGACGGGGCCATCGGGGCCGTTCAACTCCATTAAATGATTTTTGCGATGCCTATGATTAGCCAGAGCCATAAAATAAGCATTATTACGATCCCCTTCTAGGACTTTCCTATCTCTGGATCTCTTCCATAAGGCAGTTTCTTCCTTCTTCCAAATTTCCTCCAGCTCAGTCTTAATCTGATTCATTCTCTCATGATCAGTGGTTGAAAGAGGATTTTTTTCAGAAAGCACATCTAATATATCAAACTCCATAAGGAGGGACCTTTTCTTTTTCTTAATAGCAGCCTCAATATTAATGCTCCACCCCTTAATGATTTTTCTAAGGGCCCTGGTTTTGCACATCCAATTTTCAATAGAGGATCTAGGATCCCCATTGCCTAACGACACATCATGGACAAGCTGGGAGAACCCAAGTTGAGATAACCACCATTTTTCAAACCTGAAGTTTTTTGTACTAGTAACTTTCCTAGCCCCAGTATCCAAGACCAAGGGGGTATGATCACTCCCCACCCTAGGAAGAGAAAGCAAGGAAGATAAAGGAAAATGATTGTTCCAATCCATAGAAGTGAAAATTCTATCAAGGACAGCAAATATTGGGTTGCGCTGGTTGTTAGACCAAGTAAAAGACCTGTTGGAGATAGGAATCTCCAGCAGGCCCAATCTATTTACCCAATCATTGAAAAGGAAAGTGATGTGAGGATTAATATTCCCACTGCTTTTCTCAATTTGTTGTCTAACTAGATTAAAATCATCACATACCAAGACAGGGTAGGAGACAACCCCCAAAATGTCATGTAATTCAGCAATGAAATCCAACTTAAACTCAGGGTATGAAGAACCATAAACCACAACTAACTGCCAAACAAGGTTATCAGTTTTGGACCTAATGGTAGAAACCACACCAAACTCTTTGTTAATATTGATCGTTTTGGAATATACATGATGATAATTGGTAAACATGATGTGTTTTTGAAACAATCGTTGTTGTTCATGCATTCACGAGAAGCTTAGGTTCCCAAAACAATCGTGATTCCCTTCCTTTCGGTCTGCGGCGATGCATGCGCACGCATTGATCCCAGCCAGACGGGCCCATACACTCACAATCTCATGGAATCGAGGCCTTTCCATTTTAATTGCGGCACCCAGTAATTTCAGGAGGGATTATAGAAAAAACATCAATTAAGGAAAATCCGAACAAGAAGTGGGCTTGTGTTGGAAAAATCGGTGTTGGGGGCTGGAGACGTGGATTGATCGATGTGGGAGGGAGGCTAACGATATGAACAACAAAGGATCCCCTTTAATAATAGTAAAGATTCTTATGCCCGGTGCCTGAATAGTTTGGAGAACAGTACAACATGTTTGGTACTAACTTGTGCCCAGATAATATTTGGCAATCGTATGCTTGGTGCGTTGCTTTTTTTCCTAGTGGTGAAGTTATTTACACTGTTGGCTTAACTGTTTTATGTTGGGTGATCTGGACATGTCGCAATTGGAGAACGTTTGAATTTAAAGCTTTCAAAACTCCTTTTGGGGTTGTTTCTCTGTTTGTGTTTTTTTGTCACACTGGGCAGGTCTAATGAAGCAAGGTGATGCGGCTAACCTGAGGACGGGGGTCAAGATGCTGAAGGATAACACGTCGAGGATGATGCGCATTTGCGCTGCTGTTTAAGACGAAGGGGCGCTTTAACAGTCTTTACCCGCCTGCTGCTGCTCGCTCTCGAGTTACATTCCCTCTGCGTGGGTGTTCATTCTGGTGCTCTTGCGTGAGCGTGCCTCTCTTGAATTTGGCCGATGCAGTTGTGACTATTTTGTTGGTGTCGTCGGGTTTTCGTTCTACAGTGGGTATCTCGATGGCGAGTACTGGCAGTAGGTTTTACCGATGATGCTTGAACTCGTTCTTCCCTTTTTCGTCTCCTTTTTTGAACTGATGTATTTTCATTATGTCAAAGTAATGGAAAGGGTTTATGCCCGGTTCAAAAATAGTAGAGATTCTTAATCACTGAAACCAAGCCGCTGCACGATTTCGTTAAGAATATTGCCATGAGAGTTGTCATTATGGGTGATGGAGGATCTTTGGTTGCTACAAGATCAAGGCAGTATGATTTGAACCAAAATACTCACCGCCGAAACCTTTGTTTGCCGTGACAAGATCAAGGCAGTATGATTTGAACGCTCATGTCTTCAAGCATATCGTAGTCCAGCCTACGAGGGGTTGTTCTGATTTCTGAATTTGAAATTTTCATGTAAGAAAGAGGTGCAAACAAAGCAACTCATATATGACTGCAAAACCAGTGACCTCTGTCTATCTGGACCTCACCTGGTCCCGTACATGAATCACGGTTGTAATCTTGCAGGTTAATCAATGTAAGCTCGATGACCGAGGAAAAGAACCAATGCCTCATCGGCTACTCTCGACGCGACATCAAATCATATCAGCATTCAGCAACGTTGAGCATATTTGTGCATGTATCTGTTAAAATAATCTCCTACCGGCCCTGTCTCTAATTTTCTTGTATAGATAAGGATGAGGGCTGGCCCTGTACCCATATATACGTGCACCGTGTACCCGATCAATACATTAAGAGTTGCATTGCCTCCAATATGATATCAGTTTTTTTCCGATCCAACTCTAGCTTCCGCTCCTAGCCGCCGCCGCCACAGCTCCTAGCTGCCGCCGCCGCCATCTCCTGCGCTGCCGCCGCCGCACCCTCAACCCGCCGCCGCGCGCGCATCACCCCTCCTTATCCCTCTCTCCTCCCAAGCCGCCTCCCTTCCCCCCACCGGATCGCCCCGAGCCGCCTCCCTCCCACCCGCTCCCACCCGATCGCATCTCCCCGCCAGCCGCGCCGCTCCTCCTCCCCTCGGTCGCCGCTACACCCATGGCGTCTCCCCACTCCGCCGCCTTCCTCCCCTTCAATCCCTTCGACGGTCCGGCCCCTCCCCCGGTGGAGGTCGTTCGCGATCTCGACATCTTCGTCCGCATGCCCGTCGTTCTTGACTACGCCTCCTCCACCTACTATGCCTGGAAAACCTACTTCTCTCTCGTCTTTCGCGAGTACCACCTCATCGATCACGTTGATGGCTCCGTCGACTCCGGCCTCATGTTCGCGGACGACGACTGGCTGACCATCGACGCCACCATCACGCGCTGGCTGTACCAAACCATCTCCAAGGACATCTTCCACACCATTGTTTGCGACACCGATGACGCGCAAACGGTGTGGGTAAAGCTGAACGGGCTCTTCCTCGACAACGTCCTCCGGCGCCGCGTGTTTCTTCAGCAGGAATTTTTTGGCTGCCAGCAGCTTGACTCGTCCATCGACGATTATTGCATGCGCCTTAAGAAACTTGCTGACGACCTTCGCGACCTCGGGGAGCGAGTCTTCGACGACCTCCTCTTCAGCACGCTCACCGCTAGTTTGAACGAGGAGTTCGGCAACGCGGCCTCCAACCTCACGTTCCTCCCGGACCCGACTTTTCCTCGGGTCATGGCCTACCTTCGGTTGGAAGAGAGGAGGATGAAGATGGTGAAGTCTCGGGCCACGCACACGGCTCTCGCGACGGCCACCTCCCGCGCCGCCCCTCCCACGGCGCCGCAGCCGCAGCGGCCTCCGTCGCCGCCGCCGGCGTCATACTTCCAGGCGCCACCGGCGCCCGTCTACCAGCCCCCGCCCCTGCCCCTGATCGTCGCCGCGGGGGGCGCCGCGACAAGAAGCAGCAGCCGCACGACGCGGGGGGTGGGAGGGAGGCGCCAGCCGCACGACGCGGGGGTGGGAGGGGGGGCACCAGCCGTCGCCGCAGCAGCTGCCCCCGGCCCCCTGGGCCGCCGCGACCTACCCTTGGACGGGGGTGGTCCATGCGTACACGATGCCTGTGCTACGGGCCCCCGTCCCGGCTGGGATTCTCGGCCCCCGCCCCGGCGCGCATCAGGCGCTCGTCGCCACCCCGCGTGGCTACCCCGTCGCGTCCCCTCCGTACGCCGCCCCGGGTGGCTACACCGCGGCCATGCCTGGCTACGCCGCTCCTGGTGGCTACCTCGCCGCCCCTCCAGCCGCGGCTGCCGCACTCCCGTTGGCCCCTTGGATCCGGCTCTCCTTGCGGCGCTTCACTCCGCCCCTACACCCAACACGTACACCGGAGGCGGCGACTGGTATATGGATTCCGGGGCTACCACCCATATGACTTCCAACCCTGGGAACCTCAACTCCGTATTTCCAGTTTCTATCGCATGTCGTATCACTGTTGGGGACGGGTCTTCCCTTCCCATTACTCATGTTGGTCATGGTTCCTTTCCGTCTAAGTCTACGCCTATTCACATGTCTAATGTCTTAGTTTCACCTGAGTTAGTCACTAATCTTGTTTCCGTTTGTTCTCTTACACGTGAAAATCCTATAACTGTTGAATTTGACGAAGTGGGTTTTTCTGTCAAGGACGCTCGTACCCGTATGGTGCTCCATCGATGTGACAGCCCGGACGGCCTCTACCCGGTGACCTCCACTGCCACTTCCACATCCGCACCGGTCGCTCTCTCCGCCATAGTGGACATTTGGCATGCTCGGCTGGGACATCCAAACCTGGCCACCCTTCCTCATATTCTTAGGACTTTTTCTTTCACGTGTAATAAAACCAATGATCACACTTGTCATGCTTGTCGTCTCGGCAAGCATGTCCGTCTTCCGTTTAGTGCGTCCTCATCGGTGGCCTCGTATCCTTTGAGTTTCTTCATAGTGATTTGTGGACATCTCCTGTTGCCAGTAATATGGGTTTTTATACTATCTTGTCCTACTTGATGATTTTTCGCACTATGTGTGGACCTTCCCGTTGCGGAGAAAATCTGATGCACTCTTCGTTCTTACTACCTTTTACTCCTATGTCGCTACACAGTTTGGGCGTCCCATCCATGCCTTGTAGACCGACAACGGGAAGGAGTTCGACAACGTCGGAGTTCGCACCCTCCTTGCCACACACGGCATGATTTTTGTCTCACCTGTCCGTATACCTCGCAACAAAATGGTCGCGCCCAACGGATCCTTCGCACCCTCAATGATTGTGTCCGCACTCTTCTTTTCAACGCCAATGTCCCTCCCCGGTTTTGGCCGGACGCTCTCTCCACCGCCTCTCTCCTCATCAATGTTCGTCCGACTCGTGCTCGTGGGAACTTTGCACCACATCATCTCATCTTCGGTAGCCCATCCTCATATGATGATCTTCGTGTTTTTGGGTGTCTCTGTTATCCTAACATCGCCTCCACTACTCCTCATAAACTCGCACCTCACTCCGTGGCATGCATCTTTCTCGGATACCCACCAAACACCAAAGGCTATCGTTGCTATGATCCGGTTTCCCATCGAGTTTTCACTTCTCGGCACGTTTACTTTGACGAGAGGTCTTTTCCTTTTCACTAGGTACCGCCGCCGGCCGACTCGCCATCGTCATCCACGCCTCCCGGTGCCCCTAGCGGAGGCCGCTCACTCGCGCTCAGGCCCCTCCCGGCTTCGGCCCCCCTGCAGCGCGTGGCCCTCCCCTGGCTTCGGCACCCCCGCCGCGCCTGGGCCCCGCTTTGGGTCCGCGGCCGGACCCGGACCCCGCTGGCTCGCCGGCCCGCTCCCCGGTGGCCATGTCACCTCCGACTCCCGTTGAGTCCGTAGCCCGGTCAGCGAGTGCATCCCATGCGCCTGACCCGGGCTCCTCGACGGCTTCTGCCGGCCCGGGTGCATCCTCGCCGGAGGCCACGGCGCCCCCGACTCCCGTTGAGTCCGCAGCCCGGGCAGTGAGCGGGTCTCCCGCTCCTGACCCCGGCTCCTCGATGGCTTCTTCGCCTGCCTCATCGCCGACCCCGCCGACCCTGCCGGCCTCGCCGATCCAGCCGGTCCCGCCGGCCGCCCCGAACACCCGCATGGTCACTCGTGCTTGCGCTGGCATTCACCGGCCCAGCAAGCGCTATTCTGCGGATGAGTACCTCCTCGCTGCCACAGCGTCTGCTCCGTCACCTCTCCCGTCGTCCGCTCGAGCCGCACTTCGCGATCCGCATTGGCTCGCGGCGATGCAGGAGGAGTTCGACGCGTTGGTGCGTAACCGCACCTGGCAGCTTGTCCCGCGGTCACCCAATGCCAACGTTATCTCTGGCAGGTGGGTATTCCGACATAAGACTCGCCCTGACGTGTCTCTCGAGCGCTATAAGGCTCGGTGGGTGGTCTGCGGGTTTCGACAACGTGCTGGAGTCGACTTCACCGACACGTTCGCCCCGGTTGTCAAACCGGGCACGATTCGCGCGGTCCTTCAGCTCGCGGTCTCTCGCGCCTAGCCGGTGCATCAGATGGATGTGTCGAATGCGTTCTTGCATGGCCATCTCTCGGAGCAGGTTTTCTGTCAGCAGTCAACCGGCTTCGTCGACGCGCCTCAGCCTGACCATGTGTGCTTGCTATCCCGCTCTTTATACGGGTTGAAGCAGGCCCCTCGCGCTTGGTACCAGCGGATCATCGGTTTTCTACAGCAGCTCGGGTTCCGGGCTACTCGCTCCGACGCCTCACTGTTTGTCTACCACCAGGCTCCGGCGACCGCTTACCTCTTGCTCTACGTCGACGACATCATCCTGACGGCTTCCTCGCCCGAGCTCCTTCGCCAGCATACCGCTCGCCTCAGCGCTGAGTTCGCCATTAAGGACCTCGGCCCGTTGCATTACTTCCTCGGCATTGAGGTGGTACGACGCGCCGATGGGTTCTTTCTTCATCAGCAGTAGTATGCCCAGGACCTTCTCGAGCGGGCAGGCATGCTTAACTGCAAGCCTGTCCCCACGCCTATCGACACGAAGGCCAAGGTCTCTGCGCTCGACGGCTCGCCCGCGCCAGATGCAGCGTTCTATTGCTCCATCGTCGGCGCCCTCCAGTACTTGATAGTCACTCGGCCGGACCTACAGTACGCCGTCCAGCAGGTGTGTCTCCACATGCACGACCCTCGCGACACCCACTGGAACCTGGTGAAGCGGATTCTTCGGTACATCCGCGGCACCACGGCTTTGGGTCTTACGTTGACGGCCTCGTCCTCGACTGACATGGTGGCCTACAGTGACGCTGATTGGGTTGGCTGCCCGGACACACGACGCTCGACTTTAGGCTACTGCGTCTACTTGGGGCCTTCGCTCATATCATGGTCGTCTAAACGACAACCCACGGTATCCAGCTCTAGTGCCGAGGCTGAGTATCGTGCTATGGCCAATGCCGTTGCCGAATGCTTGTGGCTTCGCCAGCTTCTCCAGGAGTTGCTTCTCGATGTTCAGAAGGCCACCATTATTGTCTACTGTGACAATGTCTCTGCGGTCTACCTCTCTGCCAACCCTGTTCATCATCGTCGCACGAAGCACATTGAGCTCGACATCCACTTCGTGCAAGAGCAGGTGGCCCTTGGGCGCGTCCGCGTTCTTCATGTTCCCACCGCTCAGCAGTTTGTCGATGTCATCACGAAGGGGTTACCGACGCCTACATTTGAGGAGTTCCGGTCCAGTCTATGCGTCACTGGTGACGTATCGATTGTGGGGGGTGTTGAACATATTTGTGCATGTATCTGTTAGGATAATCTTCTACCGGCTAGTTTCCTTGTATAGATGAGGCCGAGGGCTTCCCCTATACCCATATACACGTACACCGTGCACCCGATAAATACATCGAGAG
>NC_057809.1:469065525-469075789 GCF_018294505.1 Triticum aestivum
AAAGCAAACATCCTAGTACCACATGAATCTAGCGGGCACGTCCACCCGCCGTACGTGTGCAACCGAGCATAACCACACAAGAAGCCAAGTGCGGCCCATGATCAGAGCACATCGATAAGCAGCTTTTGACAGAGGATGCGAGACCCGCAACACCAACAGGGCACAATCAGTTCAGACCCTTCCGAGAGTTCCAACCCCGCAAGCCACACCCAAGATCCCAATCAGCCGCTCGAAAGTAGGGTGGAGTGCACTCCAAAGCACGCACTGCTCCGCCCGACGATGCTGCCCAGGCGTACAAGCAAGCCACCGGAGCGGACAAAATTACTGTTCTGACCCTTAAGGCAAACTAAATCCCGATTTGACCTCGTTCCAAAACAATTTTCGTTTCTGACCTTTTTCGGTGACGCCAAGGTCCCTGGCGTCTGGGTTACGAAGCAGACGCCACGGTCCCTGGCGTCTGGCCCCTGGCCCGCACTGCCCGCCTGCCCATTGACCTGCTGACGTGGCAAAGGGGCCAGACGCCAGGGTCCCTGGCGTCTGGCCCCGGTAAGTGGATAACCCCACCGGGAGAGTGTGTGGGTCCCACCCCACACACTTTCCCCAATCCAGCCCGAGCTTGAAGAAGAGTTGCTGCCTCCCCACTCTCTCTCACCCCTCAAGCTCCCCCTCAAATCCTCTCCAAAAGGTACATCCCTTAGGTGGATCTTTCCATCACTTTGTTGCTCTTGTTAATCTCTCCCAAATCATCCAATTATTTTTTGTTAAGTCTTGTCCTTTTGGTTGCATTTTATACATGTTGGTGGAACCCTAGTTCATGTTTTCTCCCCCTTATGTTAGTGTGAATGGCTTGGTTAACTTTGATAATATAGTGCTATGCATGGTGTGTAGTAGGAATATATGTTTGTTGAGTAGAAAGATTGGGGGTTAGGGTTAGTTAGTGATTAGGGTTAACTTTGCTTAGTGTGTTAATTAGTGATTAGTGATACTTTTGTGGTCATCACCAATAATTTAGTGTTGATATGATTTGGATATAATAAGATGTATTTGGATAAACACCAATTCTCATTGAGGTCTTAAATGCATTCATGTAATTTTTAGATGGAGAGACTTGTTAATGTTCATTACATTGACAAGGAGGCATTCTTGAGTAACAATGCCGACACGGGTGAGGAACCATTGGTTTTTGATAGAAGCCCTAGCTATGAGGATGTTGTTGCAAAAGTGAGATAAGTCTTGAAGTGGATGGACACCAATGTTGATGTTAAGTTAATAGGAAGGTATGATGTTGGAGTTGGAGCCAAATCTCGCTTGAAAAGTATGCCTATCACCTCGGATTTGCATTGGGATGTATACAAGGAAAAAGTATCCCAATCGGAAGACAAGTCACTTGAATTGTTTGCCACCACTGAATCTCCTCGGTTTACCTTTGATTTGAACCGGCATGTCTCTTCCCCAATGGATGACATGAGCGAGAGGACAATGGTGCCACTTGTTGAGCATAGGGTTGTGGTTGATGCCCCCAATGTTTATCCCCCACCATGTCCCCGTGTACCAACTATCAAAGCAAATGAGGTTGAGTTGTATGCCCCCAATGCTTCTAGCCAACCACCAACTAGCCAAGCAAATGAGGTTGAGTTGTATGCCCCCAATGCTTCTAGCCAACCACCAACTAGCCAAGCAAATGAAGTTGAGGTGATTGCTAGTGACGGAGTAATTCAAGAGGATGAAGATGCTTATGATGACGACGAAGAGCAAGAGGAAGGGTTTCATGGCAATGATGTTGGTGACTTGGATGTGTACATAGCGCAAAAGGACATGGATCGTGACTTGCCTTTTAGGCGTCAATATGCGTATGACTCGGATGACAAGGGTCCAGTTGAACAGTTGGACGAGGATGGATTCACAAAGGAGGAGAACCAAATCCACTTTGAGCTGACGGGCTTACAAAAAAGAACTCACTTATTTAAAGATCTCGGCCTTGCGCATAAAGCTGTTGTTGACGGTGGAATGAGAATGACGGCGATTGAGCCAACACCATTCCCGGATCCAGGAGAACCAAGGGTGAAGAATGAGGACGAGAATGCTTATTTGAAGAAAGGATTGAAGTTTCTGAGCTTGCCTATGCTGAAGTTTTGGTTGGCTGACTATGCCATTCGAAACCATAGGCCAATTTATGTTGAGCACTCCGACATGAAATTGCGTTACACCGTGGTGTGTGAGCAAAAGGAATGCACATGGAAGGTTCGTGCAAGAAAGCTTAAAGAAACCGAAGAATGGGTGTTAACAAGTTGTGATACCACTCATAGATGCAAACCGCCATCGAAACGACTTAGAAAGACACACCGTCAACTCACATCTGAGTATCTTGGATACAAATGGATGAAAGACATAGCCTTTGATCCCACTGTGAAAGTGAGGTTTCTCATGCGGACGGTGAAAAAACAATTTGGTTATGAAGTCAAGTATGGGAAGGCATGGAAGGCAAAGGCAAATGCTATTAGGATGTTGTACGGTGGTTATGAAGAAGCATACAACCAGCTCCCAAGGTTGTTGGCCGCCATTGCACATAGGAACCCGGGCATGTTTCATGTGGCCGAGGATCACGAGGGAGTGTTCCACCGTGCCTTCTGGAGTTATGGACAATGTGTGGAGGCGTTTCAGCATTGTCGTCCGGTCTTGTCTATAGATGGCACGTTCTTGACCGGTAGATATAAGGGCACACTAATGGTAGCAATGGCGCACTCATCAAACGACAACGTGTTGCCATGTGCATTTGCTTTGGTGCCTTCCGAGCACCAAGACAACTGGGAGTGGTTCATGGGTCATGTTAGGCACAACGTGATTGGGGCTAGGGAGGTATGCATCATATCGGACCGACATCATGGCATACTCAAGGCAATGGACATTGTTATTCCAGGATTTCCAAAGCTTCACCACAGATGGTGCATGAGGCATTTCGTGGCCAACTTTTACCGGGCATGTAAGAGCAAGGAGCTCAGCAAAGACCTTACCCATGTATGTGTGGCCTTCACCACCCAAGGTTTCGATGCTCGGTACAACAAACTCTTTGCAGCGGTGAACGAAGGGGGAAAAGACTTCTTAACTAGGAATTTAAGTGAGAAGCACAAGTGGGCACGCGCTCATGACGATGGTGGTTGGCGATATGGCGACATGACGAGCAATCTCGTAGAATGTTTCAACAATGTGTTGAAGGGTGCTCGTGCTTTGTCGGTGACTGCAATAGTGGAGTACACCTTCTTCAAGCTTAATGAGTACTTTCAGAGGCATTCTGAAGAGACTGCAAAATGGATAGGTGAAAAAAAGGATTATCCGGAAAAGGTTGATGAATGGTTGCAGTTACAAGCAAGCAAGTCTTCACGACAACAAGTTATCGTATTCGATAGACTTGAAATGATCTATCAAATTGATGAGCCAGGTGGCACAACACGAGATGGTAGACAATATGGTGGTGCTGCATTTGAGGTGAAACTGAAGACTCGGTGGTGCCAGTGCGAGAGGCCTAGTAAGTATCATTGGCCATGCTCGCATTTGATAACGGCGGCGAAGGCGAGAAACATACATGTTAATGATGGAAAAACCGTGAGGATGCAAGAGTTCCATGTGGAAGCTACTAGGTTGACATGGGCGCCAAGATTTCACCCTTTCTTGGACCAATCACAGTGGCCTGAGTACCATGGCCCTCATATTAGGCCAGACCCTCTTCTGAAGGTGGAGACGAAGGGTAGAAGGAGAACTAAGAGGTTCAGGGGTGATATGGATGACCTGGCTGGATACTATGGCATGAAACAATTTGGTAGCGGTCATTTCATGGAGGCTCCTGACATTATCAACTGTGGGGTGTGCGGTGAAGGGGGACACAATGAGCGGACATGCAAAAAAAAGAAAACCAAAAAAAGAAAAACAAGTCGTGGAGGCGGCACCGATGGTGAAAGAGGTGGAAGAGGTGACGGTGGTGGTGGTCGAGGAAGAACGAGTGTCAGAGGTGGTAGTGGTGGTCGTAGAGGGAGCACAAGTGCTAGAGGTGCTAGTGTTCGTAGAGGGAGCACAAGTGCTAGAGGTGGTGGTCGAGCTAGCACAAGTGCTAGAGGTGGTGGTCGAGCTAGCACAAGTGCTAGAGGTGGTCGTGGTCGAAGAGGAAGCACAAGTGCTAGAGGTGGTCGTAGAGGAATGGTTGATAATGGATCGGCCTTCGGTTATTTGTTTAATCCAGATGGTAGATCTAATAATAATGGTATATTATTTGTTCATACAATTCCTAGCATTTATGCATTTGCTCTCTTAATGTCTTGTGCTAACAATTGTTCTTTTTGTAGGCATGGCTTCATCCGGTTCCAGGACGAGGCCACCGTGCGCGGACCAAGAGGACATGCCGAAGACGTGGTTGGAGGCCAGTTTGGACAAGAAGAAGGAGAAGGATGTGCCCACACCACCATGTTGGTGTGGTGATGTTTGCAAGCTGAAGGTGTCCACTGACCGCAACAAGTCATGGACAGAAGGTAGAAGGTTTTTCGTGTGTCCCAACTATGCACATGATCGTCGAAGGCCAACTAACGCATATGACATACCACCGGTATGTTAGGTGTACATATAAAAAACATCAACAAGTTGTCACTCATATGTCTAACAAAATCATGGTTTATATGTAGTCCCCTCCTCCACTTTGCAAGTACTTCACTTGGATAGATCACGAGGTACCAAAAGATATCCAAGAGGACCAACGTGCAGATTGGTTACGGAGGCAGTGCCTATTCGAGGAGTCCTATGCACGGGGATTGGAGCGGGAGCGTCGTGAGAAGGAGGCTCGTGAGCGCAAGAAGCGTGAGCAAGAGAGGGCACGCAAAGAGAAGGCGGCTCGTCAAGAAGAGAGGGCAAGCAAACTTGCAAGGGCTCGCGATGCACGAGAGGAGGACGAGGCACGTGACAAGAAGGGAAAGTGGCCCCGGACTACTCAGTAGACAAATGGAAAGGCACCAGCGTCGATGATGAACTGTCGAGACTTTGTTTAATGTATGAACTTATTATTCGAGACCTTGTGTGGTCATGAACTATTTCTGTCATTCGAGACTATTTGAGATTATGTGCAAACTATGTTCGTCAATCGAGACTAGTTGATATGCTTTGTTCATATTTTTGGTTGAGAGTAGCATGCTTTGTTCATATTTAACAGTGTTTGCTAGTTGTTGCTAAGCAAAAACTTTAACAAGTTGTGTGCAAAAACACCAGGCCCACACCCAGACGCCAGGGTCCCTGGCGTCTGGCTTGCTTTGCTCACGCAGGTGACCAGACAGGCCGTCTGGTGTGTCTGATGGACACCCAGACGCCAAGGTCACTGGCGTCTGCCTCCCACACCCAGACGCCAGGGTCCCTGGCGTCTGGCTTGCTTTGCTCACGCAGGTGACCAGACAGGCTGTCTGGTGTGTCTGATGGACACCCAGACGCCAAGGTCACTGGCGTCTGCCTCCCAGATCCAGACGCCAGGGTCCCTGGCGTCTGGCTTGCTTTGCTTGCGCAGGTGACCAGACAGGCCGTCTGGTGTGTCTGATGGACACCCAGACGCCATGGTCACTGGCGTCTGGTGTCCAGAAAGCATTCTTGTCTAATGGATAAGATTCGAGTGGATAAGATTTTGGGCCCACCTCTACCCCTCTCATCCATTCATCTCCACCTCTACCCCTCTCATCCATTCATCTCCACCTCTACCCCTCTCATTTCACTCATATCCACCCACTCTCACCTCTAGCCCTGCCAACGTCACTCCCTCGTCCAGCACCCTAACCCCCCCCCTCAGATCTCTCACAAATCGGTCCGGTTTCACCGTTGGATCTTCAGGATTTCGAGACTAGAAGGTAAATCAACTCCACCCCCATTTTTTGGTTGGTTTAATTTATCATACTTTTGTGAAAACCCTAGTTTGTTTTCCTCGTGGTTTAATGTATCATAGGTTAGCTACTAAGAGATTTGTGTGCTGTAGATGGCTAACAAAACTCAGTGGGTGCTTAGCCCTGTTGTTCATGTGCATGGCTTGTCTCCATGTATTGTGCAAGTTAGTCAAGTGGACCTCACTTTCGATTGGTTGAAGACTAAATTCATGTTGAAGCAAGGGTTGAAGGAAGAGGATTTTGTGTACTACGTCAGCAGGAGGAAGTCAGATGGCCCCGGGGAAAGAAAATTGGTTGACATAACTGATGATGACAAGATTCAAGAAATGCTGGAAGAATGGAAATGGAAAAGGGTTGTTGACTTGCATTGCTACAGGAAACCGAGTTATATGTGATGTTCATGTCGTTTCAACCATCGTGGTCATGAACTACTTATGTCATTCGAGACTATTTGTGTAATTTGAACTATGTTTGTAATTTGCATTGTATCGTAGACCATCGTGGTCATGAACTAAGTTTGTAATTTGAACTATGTTTGTCATTTGTCAACTACAGTGTTATGAAAAGACTATGCAATGCTTATGTATGTATGTTATTCGAAACTACAAGTGAAAAGACAAAACTACAAGTGAAAAAGCAAGTATTGTCTGCACCAGGACCAGACGCCAAGGACCCTGGCGTCTGGCTCCCCTACTTTACCCTGTTTCTGGTGTCAGTAGACTGCCAGACGCCAAGGACCCTGGCGTTTGGTCCCCTAACATACATCCAGACGCCAAGGACCCTGGCGTCTGGTCCCCTGACATACAGCCAGACGCCAAGGATCCTGGCGTTTGGCTCCCTGTGCATATAAATGACTAAATACAGATTTCATCATTCATGTCAAACATTCATATAAACATTCATTTAAATGACTAAATCATAGGAAACAACAATTACCATAAATCACATCATTCATTCATGTCAAACATTCATAGCAACTTCACGAATCCGGTACAACTTAATTCGAACGGCAACAAGTTCATGGAAAGAAACGACAACAAGTTCATGGAAAGAGACTACACCAGGTTCGTCGAAACAAACTAGAACAAGCTCATTGAAACAAACTACAACAAGCTCACTTCTTCCTTCCTCTCTTCACGATATCTGCAAGTGTATGCTCCTCCTCTTCGCTAGCCTCATGCTCCTCCTCTTCGCTAGCCTCCTCCGCCTCTGCATCAATGTTGGACTTATATCTTTGCATTCCCGCAGGCATAAATTGATGAGGATACTCCGGACTATGGAATTGAGTGTTCCATGTCTTCTTTCTACCTTTCTTGCCCGGTGTCTTAGCTATGGCTTTGCCTTTTCTAGAGCGGGCATTGCCTTGTGTCGGTTGTGTAACCTGTGATGGTTGTGGAGCATCAACATCATACTCATGATCCTCTTGATGTGTTGCATCATACTCATGCTCATCATGATGTGTTGGCTCCTCTTGATGTGCTGGCTCCTCTTCATTGACCTCCTCCTCTATGTCCTCTTTGTTCTGGACATAACGCCGTTTATTAGCTCTGGCGGCGCGGCTACCTGGTGCATACACGTCACTGGACTTAGCACCATGGCAAGAAAGCATAGCTGCCATCTTATGGAACCGCTTCTTGAACTTCTGCGACAACACAAAAGATGCTATGATATGAGATCCAAATAACTAATCCGCGAAAAAAACTTTTATAATATATTGCGACTAACCTCCATCGTGCTCCTAAGAGTCCTCTCAGATAATGCACCACCAGGTGGATGACTCAGTGCAACATTGGCATCGTTGACGCACAGAAGCAACTCTCTGCCCTGCAATTCATGAACACACCAAACTTATGTATTTGAAAGAAGACAACATGATGCAAGTATGTTAGAATAGGTCAAACAGACTACCATTTCGTCATGCATCGGTGCGTAGTCAACATGAGCCCCTCTGGTGTCTCTCACAGCCGTGTTGAAGGTATGATAACCTTCTGCAGTCTCCGGGTCTTCAGACACCAACTCCGACCACTCCTCGTGAGTCCAACCTGGCTTCAGCTTTAACCGGTAACGATCCGCATACCACACTTGATACTTCTGATATGCTGACTGATTGTGAGGTCTATTCTCTGATTGCACTAACGTGTCTCTTTGATTCCAAATTTCTATCCACGCACGGTGTTTGTTTGCCCAATCCGATATATCCTGATTGTTCCTTCGATCGAACCTACAAATGATGCATGGGACAAAGCATTAGCAAACACTGACTTATTCAATGCTCTACTACATACTCAAGGCATGCTTGCTTACCGATGCAGAGATAGCATTTCCTCCTTGCTCTCCTCAATTGGAATACCTTGTCTTTTTCCAAATTGTCTTGCCACACGGTCTACAAAGTGCCACTCAACTGCGAAGAAGCATATCATTGGGCACCTCGCCCGCCAAAGATGGCTATCACGCGTGCACATCTCATTAAGATCAAAGTCACGATCTTCCACATAAGGCAACCAATGTACCTGCAAAACAAAGAGATACATTGTTAGCTACATACATAAGTTTCATTCTTGACTAAATTTTATCTCATCGAACTTCTCATAACCTGCTCAGCAGTCAAGGTGTCCAGCTCGTTCATATAGCACTTGTATCGCACATGCGAGCTTCCTGTGTACACTGTCACTTGTTCCCAATAGTAAGCAAGCGTAGGGCGCCGATATGGATCATCATCATGCAACCCGTCATGATTACCCCGTGGGTTTGCCATGAGGGGGTTCTTCAAATCGGGCCGTCCAACCGGGATCCGCTCCCACATCCACACGGATAGGCTCCAAACAAACCCAGACAATGAGGATGTACCTCCCTTCCTCCGACACGCCAAGTCAAGATGCAATCAAACAAACATGTTAGATATGGAGGCGCATGACAAATGCAAAATAATTGGTTGCAAATATCTCTTACCTGACGATACAAGTATGCTAGTGCGGCCGAACCCCAGCTATACTGGGTATCCCAGTTATTAAGTGGCTCCAAGAACATCCAGAGGGCTGAGTTCCCGGTTGCATCTGAGAAGACTATCTTGGTTAGTACATACCAAAGATAGGCCCGCGCGTACTGCTGCACAACCACGTCATTGGCATCCTGAGGGCACGGGTTGGTGTTTCCTCTGACCAGTTTTAGCCAAGAATGCCTCACTTTCGCTGTATCGGCCTTGCCTTCCTGAGGGCCCTCGGGCTGAACGCCAATTAAATCGGCAGTCCGTTCTCGCCAATTACCCACGCTGACACGACCGGTAACAGCTTGTCCATTGATAGGAAGGCCGCTTATCATAGCCATGTCCTGTAGGGTCATCGTCATCTCCCCACATGGAAGGTGGAAGGAGTGAGTCTCCGGCCTCCAACGATCCACAAGTGCGGTCAGCGCCGCGTGGTTCACCGGCGGAGCGCGTCGCTTAAACTGCAACACGAATGGGAGAAGACCCAATCTCCGAATGTAAGGCTCATACCGCGGGTCGTAATCAAAGTCATCAGCGGAATGACCCCTCATGCGCATAGCAACTACAACCTGCAAATAAAGTGATGTTTTAATAATCAATACAAGAACACAAATGAGAAACAACGAAAATTAACCCAGTCTTGCTTCTTACCTGTCCATTTTCAATGGCACGAGCACGATGCTCCTTATCCCACTCATCGATTAATCCGTCATACCAAGGTCCATCACCATCCGCCATCCTACAAAAAAATTTCACAAACATCTATGAATACATGAACAATATCAAACAATTTTCTTCTCCAAGTTTATTCCATATGAAAACACCATTCTTCTCAAACATAACCACATCATTTCTTTCTTCTACATATGCAAACATATCATCTAGAGTACCAAATTTCACCATCAAATATATTTCATTATCATCATCCGCCATTCTATTGAACAAATCATGTCACACACAATAAGAAAATTTCATCATCTCTTTTGCATAATTTTTTTTGCCAACAATAGTATGCCAACAATAGGATTATCTACACATACACACATCATCTATCAAACCAAATATAGTATGCCAAAGTCTATTTTACATACACAAATCATATATTCATCACCCCTCTTAATTCAAAAAAAAAAATCCTATGGACAACATATACACAAAACCGAATTGATTTTACCTACATGTTCAACTACACATCATCTATTGCATACCTAATCATCTATCAACTACACAAAATTTTCTAAAAATAAGAAACCATCTACTCATCTAACATCACCTAGTGTTGAATAATGCATCCAACCAAAGAGGGGAAAACAAAAAAAAATTGGAGGGAATGGGGGAGAATACCTCAAAGAAGCTTGGGGGGGTCCGATCTGTGAGTTAG
>NC_057809.1:469077228-469081348 GCF_018294505.1 Triticum aestivum
GGGGGGTCCGATCTGTGAGTTTGAGGGGTTGATGGAGTAGATCAAGGGGGGTGGTGGTGGGAGGGAGAGAAGGGGCGAAGAACAGAGCCCTCTGTTCGTCGTGCGCCGCCAGGAGAAAGATGGGGATGGGTGGGCTGGCCCGCGCGGTTATCCACTTACCGGGGCCAGACGCCAGGGACCCTGGCGTCTGGCCCCTTTGCCACGTCAGCAGGTCAACGGGCAGGCGGGCAGTGCGGGCCAGGGGCCAGACGCCAGGGACCGTGGCGTCTGCTTCGTAACCCAGACGCCAGGGACCTTGGCGTCACCGAAAAAGGTCAGAAACGAAATTTTTTTTGGAACGAGGTCAAATCGGGATTTAGTTTGCCTTAAGGGTCAGAACAGTAATTTTGTCCCACCGGAGCACCACGGTTATTTTTCCTCCCTCTCCTCTCGCTGTCGCCCTGTCGCCGTCGCGGCAGCACCACTAGCCGGCCCGGTGGCATGGCGCACTCGGCAGATCGTACACTAAGCCGTAACAGCCGGAGGCACGGTTGCAGGACTGTCCCGTCCGTTTGGGCACGCAGGGCGCCACCTTGGCGAAAATGGGAGCGTCGCCGTTAGTGATGGGATCGGCCAGGCGGCCTACCGCCCTAAGCAAGAAAGAGCCACGGCACGACGCATCGGGCCCGGTAGCTCTTACTTGAAGCATTGCATTTGCTTTGTCGTTGCGCGCCATGAGTGGGGTTTATAAGTCACTCCCTCCCCGCTCCCCGGAACGGCATGATCGCAGGCCGCTGCCGGGGTATATACAGGTCTTGAGGTGGTAGGAGACGGCGGCGGCGGCGTAGGAGATGAAGGACTTGGCGGGGCTGGGGCACTTGTTCGTGGTGGCATTCCTCTTCCACTTCTCCTCCTTCATGGTGCTCCCGGCGATCACCGACGTGACCATGGAGGCCGTCTGCCCCGGCCGCGACGAGTGCTCCGTCGCCATCTACCTCAGCGGCTTCCAGAACGCCGTGAGCAATCTCACCGCTGCATTTGCATGGACCTTCTTCTGCCTCTGTTTTTTGACATTGGCACGTACGTATGCATGTGCAGATCACGGGGCTGGGGGCTCTGGTGGTGACTCCGATCGTCGGGAATTTGTCGGACAAGTACGGCCGGAAGGCGCTGATGACGCTGCCGGTGACCGTCGCCATTTTGCCTCTCTGTACGTATGCGCCGAGTCTGCTCTGCACCGTGATAATTCGTTGGCGAGGTTAATGTGTGGCGGGTGTGTGATCATGATCATTCGTTGCTTTGTTTTGGCAGTTATATTGGCGTGCAACCGATCGGAGGTGTACTTCTACGCGTACTACGTGATGAAGATCCTCGCCGGGATCTTCTGCGAGGGCAGCATCCACTGCCTCTCGCTTGCTTACGTGGTAAAAAAACATCAGATATATCAGTCTAATTACTGCACGAAATTCAAATGAGGGGTTTGAAGAAAAAAAATCAAATATATATTTGCATTTATACCTCCCGTACAAAAAAGAACGCACGACAATTACCCGTACAGAAGAACGTGCTTGGTACAAACAAATAGTAAAACATGTCAAAAAAACAAATAGTAAAACGGGAAAGAAGCTGGCTGGGCCCACGTGTCATGCAACACAAGCATGGGGCTCAGCCGCTAGTTCGTGACCGCTGACTGACGAGGCGAATTTTGTGGCGCAGGCGGACCACGTAGGGACCAAGAGGCGGGCGGCGGCGTTCGGGCTCCTCTCAGGCGTGTCGGCGGCCGGCTTCCTCTCGGGGACCCTCACCGCGCGGTTCCTCACCACCTCCTCCACCTTCCAGGTCGCCGCGGCCGTCGGTGCAGCGGGAGCCATCTACCTCAGGGCGTTCGTCCCGGATTCCGGCGCCGCTGTCTCCTTCCATGACGATGCCTGCGATCCCCTGCTCCAAGGCTCGTCCTGCTCCTCTGCGGCTTCGTCTTCCGCTTCCTCCGACGAAGAGCTGTCGCCAAGGCTTCCGCCCTACAAGGGCGTGCTGCCGTCGCCGTCCGACATGGTCGCGCTTCTCACTGGCAGGTGAGGTTTCTGCTGCCCAAGTGGCTGTGCCCTTTTTACTCCCTTCTGAAAGTTGATTTTGAGAGGAATTTTGGCCTTCCAAATCCATCTGTAATGACAGCCACTAAGAGGGTTTTCCAACCATTTATACATGGATTTGGTAGAGAATCTACCATTCCCATTGAGCCCCCAATACACCCGATCCCCCTCGGGACTAGGTTGCAAATTGTTAATACAGTTCCTCATTTCCTCCCATTGTTTCTGGAGGTCAGGAGTGAGCCTTCTCCTGAAGAAGGTGTTGGTTTCCACGTTGTTCAGATGTTACTACTCCCTCCGATCTATATTAATTGTAGACTTGGTACAAAGTTGAAGTACAATTTTGTCCACGTCAAATCCTCAATCAGAGTAACTTGCAAGATAGCACGCTGCCACTTCTCAGTTCTCACTGAAGAATTATGAGTAGTGTTTGCTGATGTGCGGTTACTGTTCCTTGCAGTTTGACCTTGTCAACGGCAGCAATGATTACTTTCTTTTACAGTCTCGGTGAACACGGACTTCAGACTGCATTACTGGTACGTATTCTTACTGTCTCATGTCCAAGTTGACCATTATTTGGAATTTGAATTAGCAATGATCAAAATTTACAAGTCCTAGTGTTTCAACAAATATTTCAAAGGAGAGAAAAACTGATAGGAGCTGGGATCCTACCAGGTCTAGCTCGTAGGTTGTAGGGGTGGAAGGGGGCTTGGCGTGGAGGAAGACGAGGTTGCCGGCGCTGGGGCGCCGTCGCGCGCGAGAGAGAGGGCGCAGGAGGCGGCGGCTAGGGTTAGGTCTCCCGGCTCCCTTCAGGAAGCCGAGCAAATATGATTGCTTCTGCTTAACTTCAAACGAGTCCTTACATGAGTTTATATAATCTCCAAATACGATAACTGGGCTAAGCCCCTAATAACGATAAGATAACTGGGCCAGGCCCCTAACTACCTGGGCTGTAGTATATGCCGGCCATAACATCTCTCCTCACCTGCACAAACAGCTCGTCCTCAAGCTGGAAGGCGGGGAAGCGCTTGCGGAACTCCTTGAGGTGATCAACGGGCGCCAAACACCTCCGCGTCAGCTGGGGCGGGCAGGTCGCCGAGCCCGGCGGCGGTGATGTCCTCCTCAATGTAGTCTGCAGCCTCCAGGTAGAAGAGTCGCGGGCAGACGTGGCTGGGAACGTAGGGCTCGTCGTAGTTGAAGCACAACCCTTGGCGGCGACGCTCGAGTTGCTCGGCCGGGGTGAGCCGGCAGAACGGGCGCGCCGCGGTCGCGGCGAGGGGCGCCCTAGAAGCCTGAGCAGGCCGACCCTACGCGGGAACTTCCAGCCAGGGTGGCGGCCCAGCAGCCCGGAGTGGTGGCGCCTGCTGGATGGCCACCGTGTGGCGCTCGAACGCGCGGGCGTAGTACATGGCCGTCTGGAGGTCCTGTGGCCCGCGCATCTTCATGTCCACGCGGATGTGATCCGGTAGGCCGCCGACGAAGAGCTCAGCCCGCTGACGAGCCGAAACACCGGGGGCGTGGCATGCCTGGAAGCGGTCAGCGAAGTCTTGCACTGTGGTGAGGAACGGAAGGCGCCCAAGCTCCACCAGATCCCGCGTATAGGCGGACCGAAGCGCAAGAGGCACAGATCGCGGAAACGCTTCCATGGTGGCATGCTGCCCTCGTCCTGCTCGAGGGCGTAATACCATGTCTGGGCGGCGCCTCGTAGATGATAGGAGGCGATCCAGGTGCGGTCGGACGCGAGCATGCGCTGCCCCCTAAAAAATTGGTCGCATTGGTTGAGCCAATTCAGGGGGTCGACGGCGCCGTCGTAGGTCGCGAACTCCAATTTGGAGAATCTCGGCGGTGGCTGGGCGTGGACGATTGGCGGGTATGTGTCATCTGCGCGGAACAGCGAGGGCGACGGCGCCGAGTGTGCGGGGTGCAGAGTACCGACATGGAAAAGTGGGCCGTCCACACCATCGTAGGGACCCGCGGCACCCAAGGACCCGCCGAACTGCATGGTCGAGGGCGGCGCCGGCAGTGACATCACGTGCGGCTGTCCTGAGGCCATC
>NC_057809.1:469706378-469713454 GCF_018294505.1 Triticum aestivum
CCGCAAAACGGACGAAACGGACCTCCTACGGTCGAAACGGGGGTCCTGTTCATCGGGAGGGGTGTGGCGTACCGCAAAACGGGACTCCACGGGATACTGTTCGTCTCCACCGTCGACCTCCTCCAGCCTCCACGTGCTACCGTCGACCTCCTCCAGCCTCCACGGGCTCCTGTTCATCCAGCCTCCACCGCGCGCTACTCCACCGGCTACTGTTCAACCACCCCTCCACGGGCACCCCTCCACCGTCTACTGTTCATCTAGCCCTCCACACCACGGGGTCCTGTTCAACCACCCCTCCACCGTCTACTGTTCATCCAGCCCTCCACACCACGGGGTCCTGTTCATCTAGAACCGCTCACTGTTCATCCACCCCCCCAATGCTCACTGTTCATCCAATCGATTGGCTTCATTAGCAGTAGTAGTGAAGGAATCGCTCGATCGGGTTCAGTTAACAGCCATCGATCGATTGCTCAGGTTCAGTAACGCATAGCCTGCAGTGCAATCGCTCGGGTTCAGTTAGAGCCCAACGCCTCGCTCGGGTTTAGTTAGAGCCAACGCTTTGCACACACACGCGTACATGTACGAGAGAAATGTGCATCGCTCGGCCCCCGACCTCCCACCGTAACCGGGAACTCCTCGAAATTTTCCTCCCCTCGCTTCTACCACGGTTTTTTCTGTCATGGGCGACCCAAAGAATGTCATGCAGCTACGTCTCCGGCTCGCCCAGGACGAAAAGCCCATTTTCTGTCATGATTTTTTGTCATAGAAGTAGGAGCCCACCACATCTATGATGATACAGGGTTTTGTCACAATTATTGCCATAGAAGTGTCATATGTATGACAGGAAAAAAATTCGTTCGGCCCAACATGTCACGGATGTGTCTTTTTTTGTAGTGAGTAGATGACTATAACTTGCAAGATCGGATCTAGAACATGGATATAATGGTGATAACATAAACGGTTCAGATCTGAATTCATGGCACCCGGGCCCAAAGTGACAAGCATTAAGCATGGCAAAGTCATAGCAACATCAATCTCAGAACATAATGGGTACTAGGGATCAAGCCCTGATAAAACTAGCTCGATTACATGATGAGTCTCATCCAACTCCTCACCGACCAGCGAGCCTTCGAAGGAATTACTCACTCCCGGTGGGGAGCATCATGGAATTGGCGGTTAAGAAGGGTTGGTGATGACGAAGATCCCCCTCTCCAGCGCCCCAAACGGACTCCAGATCTGGCCTCCTGATGAAGAACAGGAGCTGACGGTGGCTCCGTCTCATGGATCGCGATAATTCTTTCTTCCTGATTTTTTCTGGAGAAATAGGATTTTATAGCGTTGGTTTCAGGGTCTGCAGGGCCACCAGGTGGGGACAACCCACCTGGGCGCACCAGGAGGGGGGCGCCCTGGTGGGTTATGCCCACCCAGGTGCGCCGTCTGGTGGATCTTGGCTCTAGAAATTCTCTTTATTGATATGAAAATTCCTCGCAAAGTTTTGTTCCATTCCGAGAACTTTTATTTCTGCACAAAAACAACACAATTGTAGTTCTATTGAAAACAGCGTTAGTCCGGGGTTAGTTTCATTCAAATCATGCAAATTAGAGACCAAACAAGAGGAAAAGCGTTAGAAAAAGTAGATATGTTGGAGATGTATCAACTCCCCCAAGCTTAAACCTTTGCTTGTCCTCAAGCAATTCAGTTGATAAACTAAAAATGAAAAAGGAAAACATTTACAAACTCTTTTACTCTTCGTTGCATAAATAAGCTTAAACAATACCCAGGTTTTCAGCCAACATTATAACTAACCATGCCAACAATAACTCTTAAAAGTTATATTAACTCATATCAATAACATAATCAACTAGCAAGCGGTAATAAAATATCTCAAATGGCAACACGTTGTCAAAACAACCATGATATAATATGGCAATAGTGGTATCTCGCTAGCCCTTTCTGAGACCGCAAAACATAAATGCAGAGCACCTCCAAAGTTCAAGCAGCGACTAAACATTGTAATTCATGGTTGAAAAGATCCAGTCTTGATGCACCCAACATTAGCTACACACAATGCATAAGCATGATGGCAGTGCTCTCTGATTCTGGCGCTTATTTTAGAAGGTGATGACACAACATAAAAGTAAATAGATAGTCCCTTCGCAGAGGGAAGAAGTGATTTGCAGAGGTGCCAGAGCACAAGTTTTTAAACAGACGTAAATGATATTTTGAGACATGCACCCTTCTCATTTACTTCACGACCATCAGTTATCAATATCTTCCATGCTAAGCACGCTAGTGGTGGTTCCCAAGCGATAAAAGTAAAGGTTTTAACTCCATTAGGAGTTTTTGTTTGATTTTTTGCAAGCTTTTTTTTGTTTGCAGTTTGGGACTGGGCATCCCTATTACTGCCCTTTTCTCGTGCGATGGCGAGTGAATAAACACTCGACCTGAGAATAACCCGCTTAGCATGGAAGATACCGACCACCTCCTGTCATTCCATGAATGATCCAGGCACACAAAAAGGATATTTATTAGAAGTTTTTAGAGGTGGCATATGCAAATTTACTTAGGACGGTAGGGTAATACCGCATATAAGTAGGTATGGTGGACTCATCTGGAATAACTTTGGCTTCAAGGTTTTTGATGTACAAGCAGAATTCCCACTAAGTACAGGTGAAGGATAGCAATTAGATCGATAAGCGACCAGCTAGAGAGCAACAACGGTCATGAACATGCATTATGCATAAGTAACATTGGACACTAGCATGAGTAGGATACGAACACCATGAACATAAATATCATAGAGGCTATGTTGGTTTTGATTCAACTACATGCATGAACATGTGCCAAGTCAAGCCACTCGAACATTCAGAGGAGGATACCATATCATCATACTACATCACAATCATTTTAACGCAATGTTGATATCCAAGATAAATCATTATCCACTCTTAGCTACTTATGCATGGCATGAGAAACTATAATCTCTAATTCTCATTGCAAACACGTTTAAGCATAATGGGCTAAATCATGGATACTAGGTTAAACATATTTACACAAATAGAACAAGTCGATTTCATACCAGTTTCTCTCTGCCACGGCCAGTTCATCGAATATCGTCATTATTACCTTTCACTTGCATGACCGAACGATATGAAAATAATAATAGTGCAAGAGTGTTGTGGATTAAACTGGAATCTGCAAACATTTTATTCAATAGGAGAAGACAAGGTAGAATGGGCTCTTTATTAGATCAAAAATTATTCATATAAGAGCCATTCAACATTTTCATCGTGGACTTCTCCTTGATATGACTCGAATAAAAAGAAAACAAGTTTAGAGAAACACACAGAAATATTTTTGGAGTTTTTTGTTTTCTTGAACAAGCAAATAAAAGGGAAATGCAAAAATGAGAAAAACTATTTACACGGGAAGCTCCCAACAAGCAAAAGAAGAACAGGGAAATCTTTTTGGGTTTTCTTTTTAGTGGTACAGCTAAACATGCATAGAAAGTAAACTAACTACAACTAATTTTTTTGTTTTTCTAAGGTTTTTCAAACACACAAGAAGAAAGCAAGAAAATAAATTTAACATGGATGATACAATGAAAATGTGTGGATACCGACAATTGGAATGAGATGTGTAAACATGAATGTAATGTCGGTGAGAAACACGTACTGCCCCAAGCTTAGGCTTTTGTCCTAACTTGGTAAGCAGTCAGTAGCCTGGATAGTTATCGAGGTGCTGAGGAGCGGGAATCCACTGACCCCACTGCTGAGGCTCTTCCTCTGCTGCAGCCTGATCGTTCTGGTAGGCAATGATATCCGTAGGCATAATCCTATATCCACCCCTGGCAATAGGACCAAACAAAGCAGGAGCAGGCAATGGAATAATATCAGAGTCCTCACACTAAAAATCAGGTTATATGGAATAGGGATGTCAGGAGAATTGTTATCAGTGAAATGGTGGCGATCCATGGCTGCCCAATCTAGGTAAACTTTGGTAAGAGGGTAATCATGAAGGCGTATCTCAACATTGAAGTGAGCCGCCAAACGAGTCATGAAAATGCCACCATGTATTTTACCCTTGGACTTATTGATGTGGAGGCGACGAGCCACAATAGCTCCCAAGCTATAACTATTGTCGCCCTCTAGTGCGCAGCGTAAAACGGCAAGGTCTGGTGAACTGAGTGCACCCACCTTCTCTTTAGAAAGCAAGCATTTTGCAATGAAAAGAGCAAAGTAATGAACAGCAGGAAAATGCAAGCCAGCGGCAGTAATAGCCGACACCTCTCTCTCACCTCCCACTGTCAAGGTACGATAAAAGACCTCAAACTCTGCCGGACTAGGCTCAACTAAGCTCCCGTCAGAAGGGATCATGCATATGTTACAAAATTCAGTAAGTGGTATCTGACGGGTTTCAGCATATAAACTAAACTGCACCTCAGGGGGATTATTCCTAGGAAGGAAAGTAAAACTTTGAACAAAAATATTTGTGAGCAGATGATACTGTTCACATTCAACTGCGATGAAGTTGGTGAGGCCGACACTAGCAGCATATTGTGTGAACTCCTCAAGGATTTCAGCCTCTTCCATGAATTGGGTGTGCGGTGTCGGTGTCAAAACCGACAGATCTCGGGTAGGGGGTCTCGAACTATGCGTCTAAGGCTCGATGGTAATAGGAGACAGGGAAACAATGTTTACCCAGGTTCGGGACCTCTTGATGGAGGTAATACCCTATGTCCCGCTTGATTGACTTTAATGAGTATAAGGGTTACAAGAGTTGATCTACCACGAGATCGTAACGGCTAAACCCTAGATGTCTAGCCTGTATGATTATGATTGTGTCTACAGACTAAACCCTCCGATTTATATAGACACTGGAGGGGGCTAGGGTTGTACAAAGTCGGTTTACAAAGAAAGGAATATTCATATCCGCACGCTAAGCTTGCCTTCCACGCCAAGGAGAGTCCCATCCGGACATGAGGGAAGGCCTTCTATCTTGTATCTTCATGGCCCATCTGTCCAGCCCACATCACGTAGCCCGGACACTCAAGGACCCCATAATCTAGGACTCCCTCAGTAGCCC
The DNA here is from genome assembly GCF_018294505.1 of Triticum aestivum. Classification (NCBI taxonomy): domain Eukaryota; kingdom Viridiplantae; phylum Streptophyta; class Magnoliopsida; order Poales; family Poaceae; genus Triticum; species Triticum aestivum. The sequence goes on from NC_057809.1 coordinate 469,711,464, forward strand.
CTGAACTAGTCTTCAATGGCGATGTGTCCGGCGAGCAGATTGTCTTCAGCACTGCAAGGCGGGTTCCTCCTCCGAACACTTCAAAACAGTTGACCATCAGTACTATATCCGGCTCTGTGCAATAGTCACCATCCTTAAATATAAAGGGAAAATACAGATAAATTCTGTCTTCTAATGATTTCATGGACGAGATGTTACATACAACCGCTTTATTATTTCGATTCGGCCTCCTATTTCGCGCTTTGATACGCAAACTCTGGTGACACGTCTTGTCAAAGCAGAGATCGCGCCCCCTTATTACAGGATTCTCATCAATACGAGTTTTGGTAACCTAACCGTGTGGTTCGCGTGACCCCTTGGGAACAGGCGAGTTTTAAGGCTCAAGGGAGGGAACGCTTGATATTCGTAGTCCATATAAATGGATAGAACCCATCTGTTCCACCCCATGCCTCAATCTATTAGCCTCTCCGTCCCCAAGATCCAGCGCCCAAACTCCAAGCTCTTCCCTTCCCGACAACTCCTCCGACCATGGCCGGTTCTCAAGGCCAATGGGTTCCCTACTCCGCCATGGAGGAGAATATCAAGGAACTGCGGGAAGCACGGTATTTGACCGCTAAAATCAAGCACATGCTTCCTGATCCGGTGCAGGTCATCCCCACTCCGGGGCCCAGTGAGAGGGTGGTGTTTATCCCCCACTTCCTCCGTGGACTCGGATTCACCCTTCACCCCTTTGTAAGGGGTCTCATGTTCTACTACGGGCTAGATTTTCACGATCTGGCCCCAAATTCGTTCCTTCACGTCTCGATGTTTATCGTCGTGTGTGAAGCCTTCCTCCGTGTCCCTACACATTTCGGCTTATGGCTCAAGATTTGTAATGTGAAACCAAAGGTGGTCAATGGGCAACACGCGGACTGTGGTGGCGCCATGGTGAGCAAGCTTCCCAAAGTCAATTGGCCAAAGGGAGTCTTTGTGGACACCGTCAAAATATGGCAACAGGAATGGTTCTATATTACAGAACCCCGCGGCTCCAAGTGGGCGGCCGCACTAGCCTTTAGATCCGGAACCCGCTGAGGCTTACATCCTGGACTGACAAGAGTCCGGACTGGGGGTTGGTCCCTGAGGTACTGTGGCTGCAGAAGCGCGTCAAGAGCATGACAGCGAAGGACGTTATCCTTGCTAACGTAGTCCAAGTGATTCTAATCCGCCGAGCACTTCCCTGTCAGAGGCGGCCCCTCAAGATGTGGGAGTTCAACCCGGAAGGGCCGTGGACCCTACAACGGTTCTACGGCTCAACACATAAGGGGATCTGGAAGCTGCTTTTTAAGAAGCAGAAATCATGGCCAAGGTCCTCAGACGACACCGGCCTCGACTACAACCATCCGTCCTCCGAGGTAAATTCTAAAAACTCCGAACACCAATAGGCTTCAACAACCCGAGCGAGAGGTGCTAAGTAGTCCATCCCCTTACAGGTCTGGATTAGGAAGGCGGAGCAGATCCGGTGTCCAGCTCCGCTCCTTGAAGACCCAACCAATCCTCTTCTAATGAGGATGTTGGTCCCGGCGCCATACCAGGCCTCGACAACGAAGGACAAGAAGAAAGGGGAGGAGAGCACTTCAGACGCAATGTCCGGAGACGCTGATGCCCAGTCCTCTCACGAGGGTGATGACGACGAGGAGGAGGAGGAGGAGGAGGAGGAAGAAGAAGATCCTCCCCGCAAGGGTAAAAAGAGAGCAGCCTCCGAAGACCTGGAAGCCAAAGCGTCCAAGAGGGACAAAATTACCCTCCCTGATGACTCGGGGCCAGACGCCGAAGTTGCCCCGAAGCACCGGCACCGGACTAGGCCCCTGGCGGACTCGTAAGTGGTCAGGTATTTTTCGTACTTATTCAATCAATAAATTGTGATGACAACTCTAAGTTCTATCTTTTAGTCTGGCCCGCGATCTTCTCCCACTATCTTTGTCCTCGGGGGATCTGCCACCGGAGATTATAGA